>NC_080733.1:2022455-2247455 GCF_019097595.1 Hemibagrus wyckioides | reverse complement strand
AGAAATTAAAAATAGAAATAAAAACAGAAAGAGAAAATATGTGCAAGTTAATAAATATTGGATAAAATAAAGAACAAAAGTATCCATGTCCAGCATGAGCAATCTAAATACAGTTACTGTTATAGCCATATTGATGCTTTAAACATTATTAAGGCGATTATTATTATTATTGTTATTATTTAGTATAATAATATTGGCCATGTTCAGCGTGAGGTCAAAGTGCAAAGGCTATATGACTTAGGTCAGTTGAATTATTGGCTTATAGGAAAGGGGGTGTGAAAACCACTTTTTTTGACCACAATCACGTATGCTGTACGTTGTATGTTTATATTTCATGGTTCATTTCCAAATATTTTTTATTCATCTTTATTTCTGTTATTCAATTATTTTAAGACGTACGAAGGAAGTGAGAGTGCGTACACGCCAGTCTCTGACATTGGAACAAATGGCTGTGGCAGCTAATGAGGCCTGATATTAGACATACTGACATCAGGAGAGGTCACTGAGGTGTCTGAATGGAGAGAGGTCTTATCTGAGGAAGAATGCGTGAGCGCTAGGACCTGGGGGAAGTGTGACCAATACAGTGTGACCTCAGGACACTTCATTTCAGAGGAAAAGAGTAAAGATAAGGTCTGAGTTTCTTAAACAGAGCTAACCTGGCTTAACTACGCCACATCTACACCCTTACTGCTGAAATCTGGTACAGCTTTAACTAACATACAGTAATAAGTTAATGACAAAAGGCCTAAATGATGTCCGGTGTAAACCTGCCACTGCACACAGACTGTTTTAAAGTGTGTGAATGTATTCAGAGTGATTTATTTCAGGAGTAACTGTGTATTAACTAATTTACACACATTCTGCTTTCAACTTAAAATGACCCCTAATGAGGAAGCCAGAGGTGGTGATGATGTGAAACAAATCCCTGAGCCGACATGAGGAAGACAGAGACAGAGATTCTAAATTATTTCCCTTCTATAAGCGTTCACTGTTTACTTTAAATCCATTCTCCTCATAACATAAAGTCTATCTCGCTATCAGCTGTTCAGAGAGAGATGCAAAGATAAGAAGTCAAATACAAGCTATTCCAGGGGAAGAAAGAAAGTTTGTCTGGTTTCTCCCAAACTGAGGAAGAGGCGTGTCTGGACTGCTATGGACAGAGATCGTGATTCTGTTAGCAGCAGTAATCTGACACAGCATCTGACCTCTTGGTTTTCGCAACTGACACAAGATCCCTACAGTTTCCTTCCCCATAAAGGATCAGAAAAAAAGGGAAGTTGGCCAATTCTCAAGAGGAACACCAGCAGAGAGGCTTGCAGATGCATCCCCAAACCTCTAAACAAGCGCCTTATTGTCTGCTGGAGGTTGAGCTAAGAGGAGACTCAGAGCCGCAGCATACCGAAGCAACATGTGATTGATATTTCCAGCATGATATCAGCCCGGTTCCTGCCACAAAGGCACCTATTGTATAACGTGTATTAGCTCCATGCACATGGATCCTAGCAGGAGATGGGCAGACCGGCGCTGGAATAACAGCCAAGGTCATTCCTTCAGAGCTCGGCCATTAAAATGTCACCAGTATTATCTACTAGCTGATTGGGTAGACTGGGAATGAACATAGTCAACATGACAAAATGGTAAAGACTCACTACTCAACAGTCCTCCTGAGAAAAAAATAGCAAAAGCATACACTCTGAGGTTTATCTTATCTACAACCAAGAAAACAAATAGTGGCCCAGAAAAGCACGACCGCTCAAGCACGTCACATCTATTGTGAGTGAGCAGGAAGCCATGGGGTCAGAGATTTGCTTATTTAAGGAGCAGCGGAAGGAAATGTTCAGCAGAGGAGCTGATGAGCTCCGGATGGAGGCAGGAAATGGACTAATGTCTGAGTCTTCTCTCTATCCCCCATGAACCATGAAAAGTCTTATGATGCGCTTCGGAAAACACAGTGACCCCTGAACGAGGCAGATCGAGTCCGCTCCAAAACCGGGGTGAGATCGAGATCTGACTTTTTAGACAGACGGATAAAGTGTTCAGCTGTGGAGGCTTGTTAAAAAAAAGAAAATGGATAAAAATGATTAATGAAGGACACATGTTGCATTCCCCGAGTCTTTCCGCACAGGAAAAAACATGGAGAAGTGAGAATGACATCACTTCCTGCTATTTTGTGGACTGTGATTTACATGGAGAAAAAGTCATTGTTTGGACATGTCGGCAGAGCGACGTGTTAAATTCGAAATGAGGGAAATATCTTCTCTGCGGTCCGATGTGAGGCCCAACCTACTGAAAAATGGTGTATTCTGTAAGAAAAAAGGATTGTGGGTCAGGTTTAACAGGCTAGGACTGTTTTCAGCTTGATGATTTGATGAGTTAAAACTAGAACTTCTACCTGATCGTCTGAGGGCAGCGTGTTACTCCACCTGGCATGTGTTAGTGTGTGGAAGTGGAGATCTTCGTGCTGCTGTTATTACAACATATTCAACATGAATATATTGAATATACATATCAATATTCAGTAGAATATTACAGCTTGTGATCAATTCTAGTTGAACATCTGATGAATTAGGTGGGTTTTTTCCCCCAGAAACTCATTAACACATTGCACTGTAGGCCTCATGCAGGCTTAATGATGTTGCTTTAATGGCAGACGGGCGCACTGCGTAACGTCCGTAACATCTGACAATTCTGTAGAAACAAAATGAATGTTTGGAAATCAGAACTTTTCAGAATTATGGTTAAAATGAAAACGCTGGAGACGTTGCACTGTGTTACACTCAATCAGCCTGGTCTGGTGATCCATCATGAAGTGACAGCTAGCAGCTAGCAGCACTATAAGATCCTCTCCTTAAACCTAAGATGGTGGAGATGTTTGTTTTTCCGTCTTCAGTATGGCACTTAAGCCTGGATGAGACCCAGGACATTTGCATGAATCCTATAAGAGGTGTTTGTGTGTGAGTGGTGTGTGAGAGTAAGGTGTGTGAGAGTGAAGTGTGTGTGACTGTATGATGTGTGGTTTGGACAGCCACTTTCTCCTGAGGCTGACATGTGGGTTAATTCACTCACACCCTCACACACACACACACACACACACACACACACACACTGGTGCTCCATATCCACATGACACCTCGAGTAAATGAACAAATCCGTGACTAGTAAAACAATCTGCTGATAGAATCTACATTACTTTCAACCCATATGAACTTCATCTGCCTGAAGCCTCCAGTGTGTTACAACAGCATTTTTAAAAAAATAATAAAAGACATCGGAAATGTAAGCATTTTAAAAACAAACATGATTAAATATGAAAACATACTTTAGATATATATTTATAATAATATTTGTTAGACTCCTTCTAAACTAACCTTGTGATCTGGCTATAAGATCATGAAGAGTGTCTGTATCAGTGACTCTTTTTATCTCTTCAGTCAAATATGAGTTTTTTCTTCCAGTGAAGCATGACAGCAGGCTGGTGAGATATTTCCTGCTCACAGTTTTCCATTGTAAATATCATTATAAACAGCATAATAGTCCAGAACACAAGAAAACAAGCACTTCCAGGTTTCAGGAGAATGCAGGAGGATGTGATGATGTTAGCAGATGTGTAAAAACACAGCAGTACGTTTCCAGTGAAGCTCTGGATAATAATGTCTACATTTCATTTCAGACCGATTTAATCTTTTTAGATCAAAATCTTCCTCGTTGTTTCTAGTCAATTACTGATCATTCTCAGCTAAACTGTGGCTTCCCTAAAATACAGCTAACTGAAGTTAAATGCTGGTTACTGTACAATGTGAGCTACACTATCCAATATAGTGTATAGAGTTACTTCATATTAATGAACTCCAAACATCCTCCGGTTACCTGGACAGAAAGAGAGGGAAGGGAAGGGGATGGGGATGGGGAAGGGGACTGGAACAAGGAAGAGGAAGAGAAAGAGGAAGTGGGTGTGGAAGGGGATGAGAAAGGGGGAAGGGGAAGGGAATGGGGACTGAAAAGGGGGCAGGGAAGGGGAAAAGGACTCAAAAGAGAGAGGGGATCGGGACAGAGAAGGGGAAAAGGGGAAGGGAAAAGGAAAGAGAAAGAGGAAGGAAAATAGGATGAGGACTGGTAAAGGTAAGGGCAAGAGGAAGGGGACAAGGAATGGGACAGGAAAGAGGAAGAGGACAGGGAAGGGGACAGTGAAGGGCAAGAGGAAGGGAAAGAGGACAGGGAAAATGAGGGGGAAGGGGACAGGGAAGGGGACAGTGAAGAGGAAGGGCAAGAGGAAGAGGAAGAGGAAGGGGACAGGGAAGATGAGGGGGAAGGGGACAGGGAAGGGAACGAGTAAGGGGAAGGGGACCGGGATGGGTTAAGGACTTTCAAGAAGCATCTGGTAATATCTGAAAGTTCAAAATACCTGTGCAGATCATTTCACATTCACAGGTGGCTCATCTCCTGTCGTATTGGAGAGAAAACGAGTGTGTCGAGTGAATTTTTGAGTGATGACTGTACAGGTTATAGCAGGTCAGATAATAGAACAGAATCAGAGTAAATGATTATACTGTGTTATTAATAAACAGGGAGACAATGATATCTTAGGGATAGAGATACAATTCATCACTCTGTCAGAGCAGATGAGGTTTTCATGCTGGATCACGAGTTTATCAGGATTTTATTTCCACTTTGGTGTTAAAGTTTCAGAACAGAGCAATTCCTCTGTTGATAAAAATACAGCCAACATAACCTTAAAGAAAAACCAGACACACTAAGGCCAGAGCACCTTTTCCAAATCATTTTAATAAAGCACACTTAAGAAAATGTGAAAGAATTATTTCGACTGTGTTTAAAAAATGTTAACTAACAAATAAATAACCTTTACTAATGTCTTCAGTATTAAAAAGAGCAATAAATGGAAAGTGACTGAGAGGTGAGTGAGGAGTTAAATATGTTGTGTTGTTTTTAAATAAGCCATCTGTTTCACTGTTATGAATTTTAGTGCACGTATCTATTATAAGGAACATTACGGAAATATCTGTGAGTTAGTAACGAGCATCAGGCTCGATTGAAACCCTTGTTTAAATGAGTATGTCCACAAAGTCTGGTGTGTTTTTGAGGTGGAGAGATGTGAATCCTTCAGCATCTCAACCCTTCAGCTCTAACTTGCAGCTAGCTGTTAACTCGCTGAGGCAGAGGAAAGCTCTTTCTCAGTGACGCGTCCCTTCAGCTCGACACTCCTGCATATTTGAAAGCGTTTACATCATCTATCCCGGTACGCCGCATTGCCGAGCTGAGAGGCTCAGCAAATGGAAAGTAAAGCTGGATGACTGCTACACTCTGGCATTCCCAGAACAGCGTGAGAGATAGCGAGCTTCACTGATTTTAGGAAACCCGACATCAGCCATCATTAGAGCATTCAGACCTGTGAGGGTTTAGTAAACTTATGTACACATGTCCATTAGACTAGAGTGGTGTAATCGCTAGCTGAATAACACACAACACGACATTAATGACCATTTGATGCAAAAAAAAAAAAAAAAGACTTCCTCTTTCACAAAACAAAGAACATATACACTCCTGAGTAATATTAGTCACTGGTGACCCACCTACTCCAGAAAGGCCAAACTGCAGGCCTGAACACACCCTGAGTTTCTAGAGAAACAGTAGAGGAAGTCAAAATCCAGATAGCCTAGCTCTGCTCATAAGACATTCCACTCGACTCGAAGCTGAGAGACTCTGGGAGTGTCTTCTGACTGAGACTGTGCTCTAAAAATAGACACAGAGGAGCAGGTCATACTATTTAAAACCCTACTCTTGCTACTCCAATAAAACTGTTGTTTAAAACTACTTGCTGCGGGTCATGTGGCTTTTTATAACAGAAAGGAATTTGCATAAAAACACAGTACGGTAGAGTAGAGAGCGTGCACAGAAACATCATCAGGCAGGTTTTCACTGCATATACCCTCCAAGCTAGTGGCTACAATAATTTAGCATAACATCAAGCCGGGTCGGTTGTTTGAGGATTAACATTTTCACTGTAAGACACTGTGTACAGTGTGAAACCTTTTAAAACAACAAACAAAAACATCATCATATCCACACCAGTGTCCAATGCTCATGGACAAATTTTGCCTAAATTATTTAGGTTGTGTTTACAGCTTTCTTTCCAGGAATGTGGGCAGAGATATGAAAATAAAAACTAGATCTCTTTCTTCTGATGTAAATTTCTGCAAAACTGTGATAAAAAAAAATGCAGGGCAAAACTTTACAATTTAGCAAACACCTTTTACACCAAATAGAAGATTATTCACTCTATTTCAAGATCTTTTCACTAAATCTCAATATAATTTAAATTTTGCATCTTTCTAAAACTAAATTCTTCTCGCTCTCTCTGCCAATAGAAGACCGTTTCATGAGTGAAATCTGCAAATGAAAGCGTCTAAACGGAAATACCAGACACATTTGACTACATTGGAGATGTTTCCACTTGTTAAGATGTAATCTTCTTCGCTGTGTTCATGTGCACCGTGTACAACGAGATCCGTGTCCTGGAGATCAACATCATCGTCCTGCTCATGCCAGAAAATACGCTAGAGAATCTGATCAACGAATTAAAGACAAACAGAGGTGAAAAAGGTGAAGCTCTGTGAGATCGGATACCTGCTATAATTCAGGTAAGATGCTTGGATGTGTTTCAGTGGCTGATTGTTTCATTTCACCTACAACTGAAGGAAAACAGCTAAAAAAAGACTATGGCTTGTTCAATATTTTTCAGCCATGAGTGTTAATTTAATAAATATAATAGATTAAAGATTCAAGAGGTTTATTGTCATATTCACAGAGAATACACAACAGTTTAGACCATACAACGAATAAATGTGTATAGATATAATGTGGGTGTGTGTGTGTGTGTCCTTTTATTTTGGTTCCCATGTCTTCCCCAGACCAGATTTCCCAGTCCTGCCCCATTTATTTCACTAAAATAAAAAACAACGTTGCTTATAGATACAGTACAGCCAGCCACAATGCACCCAGTGTGGATCTGTAAGCACTTCCATCGTCCTTCAGTTCCAGTAAAAATCCTGCTCTAAAGAATGCAGAGCTAAAAATTTATTACAGACCTTTTTTTAGTCAACCACAAGAGCATGAAGTTTCCTACAGCGTCCGTTAAGAGTATCAGAAAGTAAACACGCCCTGCATGAGACTCTGGTGATCAAAGTGCTGGGAGCTTTCCTGTGGGAAACACCCACAACATTCCCACCAACCTCCGAATGACCCTCACCACACTCTCAGGCAGCACACACATATCCACGTCAACGCCATCCTGATGCTGTTCCTTCAATACGGTGAAACCTGCTACTGAAAAGCAACCTTTTTACCTTCCCATGTATTAATAAGTGTTTATAAACTGGGTAGTTTGAGGAATCTTTGCTGTGGTAGTATTGTTTATGACTGCTGTTCAATGATTTCACTAAATTTGGGTCAATTACACATGATATCAACCCCTGTTCCATCATGACAATGCCCCTGTACACAAAGCACAGAGCTCCAAGAAGACATGGTGTAGAGGTTAAGGTTGGAGTGGAAGAACTGGAGTGTCCTGCACTGAGCCCTGACTCTGACTCAACCCCACTGAACACCTGCGGAATGAACTGGAACTGGAGTCTCCTTTCTCAACATCAGTGTTCTTGTAGCTGAATGATCACTAATCCCCACAGCCACACTGCAACATCTAGTGGAAAACCTTCACAGAAGAGAAGAGTGGAACTGATTAGAACACGAAAGAAAAAAGAACCCAATACCTAGCCTCAAGGTTGTGTCCACAAACCTTTGGCTGTATAGCGTAGGCTAACAACTGGGTGTCGTTTTGAAAGGAAGGAAGGCTGCATTTTAGAAAGATTCTTCCGAGCAATTCTGGTTATTATGCTGCGTGTAAACATGGCTATTAAACAGTGGCAGTAAAACTACGCTGTGGCCCCGCTGCTTCTACCGCAGACAAAGAAACACACACACACAAAGGAATCCTCCGACCATGTCTGATCTCCACCCAGCAAAGCAACTGTACGAGGAAAATGCTTACACTTACAGTGACTGTGTTAGTGCTTCCAAATTAAACACACACTGATATTAAAGCGCTGAGAAAAGGCAAATCTTGACGAAAACATCCGGACACAGCAGATTTACTCAACGACAGTCGAAGTGCTTTGTACACAGCTGACCTCTGGAGTGGTCTCCTGATACCTGTTTCCTGCCATGCCATTAAAATTCACAACTCTACAACTCTACGGAAGACGTTTATTTGTCTGGCTTCCTTTCTCCACTAGAGAACGGTAACTGTTTCTAAACCAGTCAAACAAGTCAGTTTACATGATTTACCAAAAGTGATAAATCAGCACTGAGCTGAATTTTCCAGGTTTTTCATGCTGCACTGAATTGATACGGCTTTGAGTGTTCAAGGAATATCTCCTGAATGCAGAACTATAGATAAAATAAGTACGACGTAAGAGCATGAAGCAACACCGGGGTTATAAAGCTCCACCGAGGCACCGCTGTGTGCTATGTGCTATGTCCTGTAATAATAACAGCATAAAATCTGCTTATCTTCAGCTGCACATGTGCGGCACAGAGATGTCATTTTCAAGGCTTCACCCAAGCTGGGAGTGAATTCAGCAAAGAACCACGAGCAATTTTACAAAGTGTACATGATTTCAACGCTTTAGCCTTTTATCAGGAGTCCAGAATTACAATAAAGATTAATAATTACAATAAAATGAAAAGATTTTGTTCGGTATTTAAGGGACGAGTCACAGATGTGTGCTACTCTGTTAACAAGGCTGTTAGTGTAAAAAATACTGAACCCAATGTGAATCTTCTTGATTTAAACCAAACCCAGCTTCATTATGGTTAGATGCGGGACTGCATTCACAGCCTCCACAACCAAGGCTTGTTTACAGGCTAAAGTCTGGGACTATTTTAGCCATGTGTACTAAAAGCAGTCGTGTGCCAGAGACACATGGGCCTTGCCAGAAAAGTAAAGATCCATTGCTGCGCCATGACTCATCCAGGCATGACTCCATTCCTCTGTACCTGTTCCTCTAACACCCAACATCTGCTCGCCTCGATGCCAAGCTGCAAGTCTTTCGCTCCATCCCATGCGCCTTCCGTCATCTGACTGGCCTAGACTGATTCAGACCCCAGCTGGGTCACAGTCTCTTCATCATACCATCTCTTCACTTAATTTATTGAGGGTTAAGGGCCTTGCTCAAGGTCCCAAGTTTGTCCACGGCAGCTTGATGGTGGTCTGTGTGATGATGACTCCGTTGCACTGTTGGCTTCATGACATCACAACCTGTGTTTTCATGTGCGTCTTATTTGGATTTGGATGAAGCTGAACCATGCTTATTAACCCAAATTGGCCAATGAAGTCTTTGTATGACAGCTCGATGAGTTAAAATGACTAAACTTTTCATTAAAATGACATGAACTTTTCTCACAACTAAACATTTCTCACAACGAAACACAACTCAGAAGTGTAGACACTTGCTTCTTAGCATACACAATACATAATAATGATAATAATTTTAATAAAATTCATTAAGTCTCCATCCTGCTTTTTGGTTCACATTGAACCCGATCCCAAAAGCAGAGATGATTTGATTCACTGACTCCAGGTTCAGAAACCTATCAGACAAGCCTAAAGCGCTGGAGTCAATTCCACACAATAAAAATAATTCACCAAGCAAAATGACAAGCTCCGGAGTGTGGTTTTTTCCCCCTTATTTTGAATTCATCCTGTACGAATTGAACAAATCAGGGCAGACACAGTAAACAGTGAAACAAATAAACCGAATCCTGTCACCATCCATCAGTCTGGGAGCCTCATTTGTTTGACATAAACACTTCTCATTCTGTGATAAATTAACTGATAAATGTCAGAAACTGCAGTCAGTCACCTGATATTTAATTAAATTGTAAAGACTGTAGTAGTATCGGTTGACTGATATGCAGAAAAGAAATATTTGTTGAATCATTTTTTATATATATTTTTTAAAAATGAAACCAAACAATTAGTTTTATAATGGAAATATTTCTACTTAATATTTCAGTGTAGTTGTGTGCCACAAATGTCCTTTCATATGAAAAATTTACATTACACTGTGTGTGTGTGTGATCTCTATGTACAATTACACTTCCTAGTCCGAAAGTGTTACTACAGCAGTATCAGTGACTTAGATCAACAGACAAATGATATTCCACAAAACTCAGAAATATAACTTTTGGCTTAACATATGAACGCTCATCAGCTGAAGATAAAAAGGAAGAAGAGAGGCACCTTTAAGAGGACCGTATGACCTGATGGGGCCATAAAATGTGTGTGTGGTAGCATTTTAAGTATCTAGTTCCTGTTTATCCAGTACAAATAAACAGAATATTTGGCCATTTTGTGTCTGAAGTGCCTCTTACTCTAATGTTGATTTCTTGTTTATCGAAGTGTTAGCGCTTCTTAGCCTGTGGCCTGGTGTCCACAACAAATACTCAGCAAAACCACACCTAAATATACACTATATGTTTAACACTCGACAATGCAAAATATATTTATCACGACATAAAAGTTAATTAAACACTTTTGTTGCTTGGGTAAGAATTCACCCCCTTTAGAAGCTGCAAGAAATCTGGGATGAGACTCAAATATCAGCTCTGCACATCTGGATCCTCATCATTTTGCTTATTCTTCTTGCCAAAATAGCTGAAGCGCTTGAGGATCAGACTGACCTCCTCCTCCTCCTCAAGGTGCGGCAATTCTTTGGTCTTAATGGTGCGCCACATGTTCAACATTTGGAATAAAGTTTTAAATCCAAACCCTGATTGACATTTTGGATTTGTTTTGATACCTCGCCTGTTTTCATGATGCTGTTTGTTTAGTCTAACTATCTCTGGTATCTTCCAGGAACAGGTGTATTTATATTTGTCATCATGTGACACTAATTGCACACAGGTGGACTCCATCCAGCAAACCATGAGCTTCTGATGATAAAGGGAAGCAGCAGAACTCATTTTCACAGCAAAAGGGGGTGAATACTTATGCAATCACAATTTAAAAATGGTTTCTTTTGAAAATAATATCACAAAGATATATTGCACCACCTGTCGATATTATGGACTATTTTGTATAGATTCATGATACACTATGAGGTCAAAGGTTTGTGCACATCTGACCATCACACCCTCTGAACATCCCATTCCTGATTTAGTCTCTGTTTCCCGTTCTAATCAGCTCCACTCTTCTCTTCTGTGAAGGTTTTCCACTAGATGTTGGAGCGTAACTTCGGGATTTTTGTTCATCAGTGAGATCAGACACTGATGTTGTAAGAGTGAGGGGGTCTGGGGTTCAGTCTGTGTTCCAGTTCATCCCAAAGGTGTTCAGTGGGGTTGAGTCAGAGTCAGGGCTCAGTGCAGGAGCTCTGTGCTTTGTGCACAGGTACGTTGTCATGCTGGAACAGTGTTCGAGTCTCTTAGATCCAGTGAAGGGAAACTGTACAGCTACAGTGTACAGAGACGATCTAGACCAGTGTGTGCTTCCAACTTTGTGGTAACATTTTGGGGACGAACGACATTCGGGTGTAATGGTCTGGGGTGCAAATACTTTTGGCCATAATGTGTATGTCCATTTCAGTTCCAGGTTGTAACACGACTCAAGGCCACTCCTCCTGTAGCCTACACACACACACACACTACACACATACTACACACACTAGACATTAATCACTACACACTGCGACTCTCACCATCAAATACCGCTGTCACGGTCAGGAACGGGGCAAATGTAAAGATTGACAGGTGGTAGGTAGGCCTATAAGCTACACTAATAGAGAGAGAGATCATTCCTTATGTTGCTCATGGAGAATAAATAGGCAATAATTAATAATAATAATAATAATAATAATAATGTTTTCACAGGGGCCTTGTCATGATCTGCAGCTTGTAAAAATAATCAGGAGTGCTGGCTGCCTGCTCTAGCTGGTAAAAGGCTATAAACCGGAGTGGAGTCGGTTTAATGATCTCACGACAGCCGGTAAATCGCGATTATATGGATCTCACTGCGTTTAAATAGCCATGGGATTTTTTAATTGGCTTAATTGTTTTTTTTTCGATAGACAGATATCCTTAAAACTGAAAGTACAGCTCTATAAAAAAAAATAATAATAATAAGATCCACTCACCCTCGCTCTCTTCCCGAATTATCCAAGTGTTGGGAATAATAGTTGAGCAGAATTCCCGAGATCCCAGAGACGCAAGGACGCGCTGTCACTCCATCTCAGAGCGCGAGCAAAGACGGAAAACAAGTCGGCTTTTAAAATAAGAAGAACAACAACAGAGCGTCCTCTCTGGTAATCTGTCTCAGAGCGCACGCTGTCGAATCAACATCCCGACATTAGGAGGCTCGCAGCGGTGAGACCGAGGCCGTTTTTCCCACGCAGAGCCCAGTACATTCCCACAGACACACTCACACACACACACACACACACACACACTCTCTCTCTCTCACACACACACACACACACACACACACACAGCGGAACAGCTCGGTAAGTTTCTCTGCCTGCAGCCGGTAATTCTGTCTCGAGACACGGAGCCCCGCCCTTAGCGACTGAGTATCGTTGCGTCGACTGAGGGGCCTGACGAAGACACGAGCCAATCAGAGAGCAGGTGGGCGGGGCATCAGCGTGGCATGGCACGCGGGCGTGACTAAGCAAGACGTTTCGGTTTGAACAGTTAAAGAGACATGGCGGGTTTCACTCATGACGCCTTCCACTGTGACCTGAGTCTGAAATTATACCTGTAAAAATGTCTTACCAGATAGTCTGTCTGTCTGTCTATCTGACTGACTGACTGCCTGTCTGTCTATCTGTCTGTCTGACTGTCTATTCTATCTGTCTGTTTGTCTGACTGTCTGTCTATCTGACTGACTGACTGACTGCCTGTCTGTCTGTCTATCTATCTATCTATCTATCTGTCTGTCTGTCTCTGTGAATGTCTGTCTGTCTGTCTGCCTGCCTGTCTATTTGTCTGTCTGCCTGTCTATCTGTCTGCCTGTCTGTCAGTCTGACTGACTGTCTGTCTGTCACAGCAACATTTCCCAAGATTTCAAAACATGACTCTGATTAGCACACTAATATAAACAATCATATAAATAATCATAATAACAATCATAATTATATAATAATAATAATATCTTCCTGGGCAGAAAAGAAGGGTGGCCATGCCTCCGGCTAGGGTGGCATTGGCCACCCTTGTCCACTTCTTACCTACACCCTGCATGTTAGCCAAGTCAACATCATGTAAATATATGTTTAGTAAATGATGATGAGGAGGATTATTATTATTATATTATATTATATTATTATATTAAGTATTATTATTTTCATCATAGGGATTATCCAGTGCCTTTTCCTTCAGCACCCTGGGCCGTGGTGTTTGAACCCTCTGTTATGTCTGCTACACTTTGTATAGCTGGTGTAACTGGTGAAATGGCCATGATGTAGGTTTGCTAGCCATCATCTGCCAAATTGTGGGAAGCTGTTAAAGCTGCAAGCGGTTACATTTTGAAGATGCCGTGATTCCCAATTCTTATTTCTGTTTGGGTGGGCTGTAAGGATGGTGTGTATCAGGCGGTTGGTGAAGGAGCGTCAGTGGAAAATGTTGCCTGGGGTGCTGAATAGATTAGTGCCACCACTTTGCATGGGAATGTTTTTAATCCTGTACACAGGATAATAATTTTTGCTTGAACTTGTCTGTGATATTGTCTGACAAATTTAGGTTCTATTTTCCACAAATATAAACAAACTAGTATAATTTAAACCACTATGACTCAGACCAGGAAGCTATGTTTAACATGTTTGTGCTAAAGAACAAGTGCTGTGTTTGTCCTGCAAGCTCATGCAAATTGGTATTGTGTCCCCAGTCGCAATGCACACTCTAGTCTCAACCAGATGCCCTGTGGACCTTTCAGGTAGAACACATTATCTATTCCATCCATATAAAGTATTTCTATTCAGTTACACATGCGGATATTTAACTGAGTTATTACTCAGATCAAACAACTACAGTTACACTTAAGGAATAATGGATAGTGTTGTATAGGAAACGGCTCAGTAATCACTTTACACTGGAGATTGATGAGCACTATGTAGCTCGTTAATACAGTGGACTGGATTTGTGATTCAAATACGATAATTCATACACTACTATATAACCTCATTGTGCGATTCACCTCAAAAGCCACTGATTTCAAATGTTACACACATAGTATATGTTCATATCAACTGCTTTTCACAGTTCAATAATTCAGTTCTCATATAAATCTATACAGTGTAGAAATGATAGAGTAGAGCCTAACTGCTGGTATTGAACATAGATTTCTTAATGAAACCAGATTTATTTTATTTTATTTATTTATTTCTTCTTCCAAACTGGAACAGAATTAGAAAAAGGAACGTTCATAAACTTACACAGGTACATTTTACCTTTTACATAAAACCCCTCCATAAATGCAATGAGACTGAAGAATGCTCTCATTTTATTAAAAATCTCAATGCTGAGGAATCTCAATCACGATAAATAGGAATATGGCTTAAAATACCAAAGTTTAAAAAGAAACTGAAATTGTCGAGTGTCTGAATCAGTGTATGAGATTAGATTTATTCTACATTGTACATTATACACATTATGCGCTTCATCATTATACACATATTATTTGATTCATTTCTCTGATTTCAACGTGTTTCTTTCCTGAGATACTGAACAAAAGGAGATTATTACTTTAGTAGGTAAGACATTATCTAAAATTTAGAACATAGATATCGGAGTGCCATGAATGCCATTTCTGCATAGTTAAGATTCCTGACGTATTTGCTAGCAGGGAGTTTTTCAGAGTACATTCCTGATTCATCTGAAGTCACGGTCATGTGCTTGAAGAGAAACAATTTTGAGAAAATTTGTTTCTCTCATTATTAACAACTTTTCAAATAAGCAAAGATGTAGCATATTCCTGCCTCAGAACTGCAGGGTCTCTGATTCAGTCCTGAGCTCAGGTTATTATCTCTGTGAAATTTCTGCAGTTTTTCTCAAAATCACATTCAAATACAAACTTTATTTGCCACATACACATTTATACAGAGTACAACTGTCCGTATAGTATGTATATGAATAAAAATAGAATTAAAAATAGATTAAAAATAAAATTTCATATTTTAAAAAAATAGCATTTAACGATACAGGTTAAAAAAAGGAAAAAATTATAATAATATATGTATATAAAATTGGAGGCAGAACAGTGTGGCTGTTATTGAGATATATGAAGATTTGTGCAAAATATTTTGTAAAAATCTGGAGTTGGATTTTGTGCAGAAAAGTCAAAAGTGTTGTCCTGGTTCAGGGCTCAGGTTTCCTTCTACCTTGAAAAAACACACAGGTAGATTGTTTACTTAATGCTGTGTTTGATTTGCGTTGCAATTTCCAGGTCATTTAACAACTCAAAACATTCCACTTGGTCAAATTAGGATTTAAGAAAACGTGTACACCTCCATGTTTGTGTTTCTATGTGATGAATGACGTATATTCACCTCCTCAAAGATTAATCAGTGTAGTTGCTGTTTTGTGTTTAATATCCAATGCTGTTTGTCTGTATGTGGATGGATCTAAAGCTAACTCTTGTGCTGTGTATACAGTGTAACTCATTTAAAGCTAAGAGACGCTGCTGTGTTTACTCTTCATGCTGTGAGCAGCCATGTTGATTTGATGTTATCCTGTAAAGTGTAAAAAATAAAGTAGTAGGTGCCTGTAGTTGAAGACGACCCCAAATTAAAGATTAGATATTGAAGTTATGAGGATGATCTCTTTGGCTTTTTGTGGTTGAAGGTGATGAATTACAGCCTCGAGTTAAACGCAGCATAAATCGCTCTATCCAAAATAAATACTTTTTATTTGTCTCTCTTAGTGGTCTTTTCAGTTATTAACCTTATTTCCATTATGATCCTCTTGTCTGTGTGAGTGGAGTTGGGCAGGTCAGTGTGAGAAGGTACAAAACAGTGTGCTCATGTCAGCCAGCTGATTTACTACATCCACAGAATATATATATATATATATATATATATATATATATATATATATATATATATATATATAGCTTTAAAACTATAATTGGGATAGATTTTTAGGTGCTGAGTATTTAGTGCCATAAATATCAATTTTTCCATTTTAAACTATGCTGAGATACATTTTAAATCATTTCCTTAAACTTTATTATAACATTAATGGTCACATGGTCAGTAGACTTGTTTCTCAAATAGATATGTAACATTCATTTATGGTTTATTCTGATTTTTACTAAGTTAAGAGTGAAACAACAAATCTACTGAGGATATTTTGCTATCTGCAGAGGAATGTTGGTGTAAAGGGATTTTGTGTCTGAGCGATTTATGGCTTGAGACATGCTGACAGGGTCAGGATGCAGGTAGACCTCTCAGGATATTGCACCTTGGTTCACGTCTCTCCTCTTTGATGCCCCTGACTAATACAGAGCGCATAATTAAGGCCTTACTTCAGCAAGCGAGTGCACTACACACTTAAAGAAGTCTAGAAAGCTCCTGATGACTATAACATGGTCCACAAGTAAGGAATGAATTCTGAGGCTCTCTCATGGGCCCAAGAAGTGTTAAGGCTGAGGTGCAGGTTCTGACAATCTTTCAGTAGCAAATCTGGGAGAACACTCAAGCTCCTCTGAAACCGCATCAGTCAGGCGGAGATAAAAGGCTGTGAAAACCAGGACTGTGCTTAGCAGAGGAAAAGAAACTAATGGCCAATAAAGTGTTTCCTTAACTGCTAACTGTGCAGAAAAGTGTGCAAGCTATTTACAGCGCTAGGCTAGGTCTTCTATTGGTCATGTCTGGTTAACGATGAGGCCCAACAGACATCCTGATGCTCTTCAAACCCTCTTTCTGGGTACTTCATGGCAAAAGTTAAGCTAGAAGATTGTGAATAATCTTAAGAGGAGATCACACTACACTTTTCATCACACTGACTTCCATTCATACGCATGCGAATGCCGAAGGTTTTGCTTTCTGCTGTGTTCCATAGTTCAAGTCTGGTGAACTCTGAGCTGTGTTTTCATATCGTGAAGAATAACAGTCCAAATGATCAAAAGAGCAAAATACCAACAGAAAAGCAGAGACGGAAGAAAGCACTAATTACATTGGTGTTACACCAGCTTTAAAAGAATATAAAATAATACAGGATCAGATGGTATACATTATACATACATAAAGGGGGAAGTGGAAGCTTAGTGGTTAAGGCACTGAACACTGATTGAGGCTGTGAGTTTGAATCCCAGGTCCACCGAGCTACCACTGCCGGGCCCCTAAGCAAGGCCCTCAACTCTCAGTTGTATAAAATGAGATAAGGGTGTCTACAAAGTTCCATAAAGGTAAAGTAATGAGTAAAAGTCAGTGAGTGAGTTCCTCTTGGCTCTGCAGTATTCCTGCTCTTTCGGTCTGAGTTTAGTGTTAAGGTATTGAGCTACTGAGCAGAACATTGTGAGTTCAGGTCCACCAAGCTGCCACTGCTGGGCCCCTGAGCAAGGCCCTTAACCCTCAGTTTCTCAGTTGTATAAAATGTAAGTTGCTCTGGATAAGGGTGTCTGCCAAATGCTGTAAATGAAACAAATATCCATGAAATTATTTTGTATTTTGTAATTACTTCAATTACTGCTGTTACACACTTACTATTGCACTTTACCTACATTTGTAAAAAGTTCAAGAGGTGTGACCCCACCAAAGTGCATAATGTCATATCCTGTTGCTGCCCAAATACACAGAGGTCTCTAAAGAAACATCTAGTGTGAACACAACACGAGCTATTATTTAGAAACAACCTTTTAGGCAAACAGACCCCATCACTGACATCATTAACACAGGAAATTATTTTGTAATTGCTTCAAGGGTTCTTTACAGTATTTACTGCTGTTCCTCACTTACTATTACACACTGCACCTCCTTTTGTAGTTGCAACAACAGTGCAAGCATGTCAGAGTCCATGAGGTGTGAAATAAACAAACCCACTATGGTGCATCATTTCATATCCTGTTGCTGCCCAAATACGCAGAGGTCTCTGAAGAAATGTCTTGTGTGAACACAACTTGAGCTATTATTTAGAAACAACCTTTTAGGCAGACAGACCCCATCACTGACATCACAACACAGGAAACATGAGACGGAGATGTGGAGCTGTGATGAATTGAGTCTGTATGTTTCAAGTGTACAGGCCGATATCAAACCTCTTTATCTCCTAGAAAATATCTATAAGTATCACAGCAGTTAGGTTGATAATTGTGTAAAAATCTCATTGACTTTGTGAAGCCTGTGTACAAACAGCTCGTATAAAAGCTCCTGTGGTTTCTGCTATGGTTGGATGATGGTAGTTAGACTGCTCTTCTGTCTCAGAGCATAAAAAACTAACACTATTCATACAGAAAGATGACGGAAAATCAAATAATGATCAAGAAGCCGAATGTCTGCTTGGAACATTGAGAGATTGACAGATGAACAGAGATAAAGTACACAGAGGGTTAAAGATTAAGAAGATTAAGCTGAACAGCTTTTCAGATGTCCCGCTTGCCAGTGTGTTAACTTAAAGAAGCTTTATTCTGTAACTATTGTAGTTTCACTTGGTGATGCTCACTGCTGCTGTGGGAGTCATGGACAGTCTGGAGACACATGGGACTGCACTTGGACACCATGGTGGTGGTTTTGAACTGCTGTTGCGGCGGTCTCCATCTCCACAGTTTCTATCATTGAACATTTGATGGCTTCGGCAGGAAGGAACTAGCATTAAACCTTTAATGAATTCAGAAATGATGCTGCTCAAAAGCTCCTGGTTACACAACTCCACTTGTCTATATACAGATCTAGAAGGGAAATGATTTATAATCACACTATCTCATGTAACCCACATGAGGTTGAGGTTCTCTTTTGAGTCTATGATGCTTCTTCCTCATATCACCTCAGGAAGGTTTTCCTCACCACCATCACCTCTGACTTCCTCATTAGGAATCAATATAAATTTGATTTTACACTTTGTAATTTTTATCCTGTATTTATTTATTTATTTCTGTGAAGCTGCTTTGAGACAGTTGTTACTTGAGACATTGTTAAAATGGCTACACAAATGAAATAAAATCTACAGCACTTTGGCAGAGGCAATTTACATTTATCCTATTTATATAATAATAATTGAGGGTAAAGGGTCTTGCTCAAGGGCTAAGCTAGGGTCATAACCTTTTGATCAGTAGTCCAACACCTTCACCACTGAGCTAAAACTTCTCTAATAATCAGCATAACCAATAACATTAGATTCAGGAGATGAAAATATTTTCATGTGATCGTACAGCTGTGTCTCAGCACAGAATCAGGTTCTCTCTTGAGAAAAGGAATACTCTTTCCTGAGCAAATGAATCAATACGTATGGTAAATGTGCCATTCTTTATTTGTCTCACAGCCTCGCCAACATATTGCAAAAAAAAAAAAAGAATCTCCAGAGTGCATTATTGTATTTCTTCATCTTTCATGCAACTGTCGTCTCATATATGATTCATCGTCTGCCATGTTTCAGCTGCCATCATTAACGATGACTGAGATGTTTTTCTTCCTCGCCATGCAGAGTGCCACTGCGGATAAATGAACAGACATTAGCAGAGATGCCAGCTGTCTTTGCTCAACCCTCACAGAGTCAAAGGTGAGGGCTGAATTCAACCTGCTATGAAAGACCTGCTGAAATCCTATCTCTCTCCCGCGTCCTCACAGATCCTCACATCACCTATACAACATCTGACGCCAGCCTCGATTCACAGCCGGAATGCTCTTAAATATTCATGAGCTTTTAATTAAAAATGTATTTTAAACTGTTTCATAGAGAGAGAGAGAGAGAGAGAGAGAGACAGACAGACAGACAGACAGACAGATAGAGAATAGACTTAAATCATACATTTGTTTGTTTCTCTATGTTTTAGAAATGTACTTGATCCTAAAACATGTTAGAGATGAGGCGAGATTGACAGGACACGTCATGCATGTGTGGGAATAGACAAGACCACTGCATAGTAACCTCATACCTGTGGTATTTCCATTACCTGGCAACAACCTGCTGAAATTTTATTAGAATTGGAATAACTGGAATGGTGCAAGTATAAATTAGTGCTATGTCCACTAAAATGGACGCATGACTTCCGTCTCCAATGTGATTGGTCTTCATTGTGATTGGTTGATCAGTGACCAATCAGTGAAAAGGCATTATTTATATTCTGAAAACATACAATTTGATTTATTTAAACCAAAAAACATGATATCAAAATACACAGAGCCTGAAGGGGGTCATTTTATTAATATTAGTGTAAACATCCTGATAGCTAATAGTTTGTTTTGTCAAAATTCTCCACTCTACGGGTTTATACACACTGAACTGCATCTAAAATATCCACAAAAATATAACACCCTCCTCATTACCATGGGGAACAGCTACTTATTATTTAATGTGTATGTAAGAAAGTGGAAAATTAATCAATCAATGAAACAATAAAGAGAGGGTTGCAGATGACGGTAAAGGATTTGGTTAGTCATGCTAGGATCCTCCTGTCAGCTGACAGAGATATCAGGTTAAATTTAGAAGAGGTTCACTGAGGCAAACAGAGCCGACTATGTCAGAAAAACACTCCCACACTCGCTCGAATCTGTCCTCATATTTCACAGCAAAAGTTTAAGACTCACTTATCCACTGGGCAATACAGGCTGCATCATTTAAACAGATCTCACTGCAAAAAAAGATCTTGAATCTAGTCCAACTTATCGATCAATTCCTACTGTAAGATTAGATTAAGTCAAATATTAGATTATTAAACCTGTTCCTTGCAGGTTTTGTCCCACTGGTAGATAATTTTAAGACTTTATTACCATAAAGAAGCAAAATTATCTTTTTATTATTAAGAATGTAAATGTTTGCAGTAAAGAGTCCATTGAGCAAAGCTGTATGAGGATTTCCAAACTATAAAAGTAAATAAGAGCAGTCTTTACATCCTTAAGAGACAAATGAGACCTCGTTGTTTTTTATTTAATCCTGCAGGACGGTTGTAGGAAACACTTTCGGACTCTACAGAGCAACACAAAGCAGGTCTGTGTGAAGTAGAACGTGAGCTAGGCCTGATTTAGGAATTAGGGTTATAGTATTCTCCGCTCTGCTTCTCCTCTACCGTCTGGATTCTGCTCTGCAGGTGCTGTACAGTAATAAGAGAAGGCAGCCACCTGTCTGTGTAAATGATTTAGTGGGTAAATCATTACATATCATGTCTTTTGAAAGCGAGCATGACGGCAGACACCTGCCATGACTAGAACATTTCTTTTCTTCTACAACTTTTAGCTTTCCACCAGTCCCCACATGCATCTTTCAGTCAGTCAGTTTTCTTTCCTTTCCTTTTCTTTCCAGGAGTGACACACTTTTTTGAAGAATCATCTTATACCTAAATCATTTCTTCTACTCAGAATACCCAGACTTGACTGCCTTGAAAAAATAATGCTCTGTACATGAAAGCATGCTATAAACAATGAACAATGGTGCTATAGCATGAAGAGCTTCTGTAATCTAGTACCATGTCTTATCACCTTTGGGGAGTTTTGACTTTTAGTTTTGGGAGTTTGATTCCCATCTCTGCCCTGTCTGTGTGTGTGTGTGTGGAGTTTGCATGTTCTCCCCGTGCTTCTAGGGTTTCCTCAGGGTTCTCTGGTTTCCTCCACCAGTCTCCCATCAAAGGCATGCGCTGTAGGCTGATTGGCATCTCTACATTGTCTGTAGTGTGTGAATGTGTGTGTGGGATTGTGTCCCACATCCCAGCTAGTGTCCCCCCCACCTTGTGCCTGAGTCACCTGATATTTTTCAGTCTCCTACTGTAGGATAAGCGCTAGAGAAAATGGATGGATGGATTTCCAGGTGGCTCTGTGTTCCAGGTAAGATGGCAGTCTGGGTCAGAGCTCCTGTCTGTTCAGCTGACATGCACATGAAAGCAAGCCAAGGCATCATAACACTGACTTCATCCTGAGCAAGAGACATATGAGCTAGTCAGCAAACTATCCCTGTCTTCTACTACCAGTCATGCCAGCAGAGCTTGTATGTCTGTCTCTGGTCTGGCCAGCTGCTGCCCTCATGCCAACTGGCACAAGGGGCTACATTCTAGTGTTGACAATCGTCAGCATGTATAGAAGGTTAAATAAACTGAAGTGAAACTGAAGGATGCAGCATCTGCAGACATCGGACTAAATCAGCAATTTGTCACATGATTCGAATGAATTATTTCTGTGCTTCATGTGCAGTAGTATACGTGCATGCATACAGTACATTTAACTTATTGTGCTAAGCCAAGAACAGTTCCAATATAGAGAAAAATTCAACCAAGTAACACAGATTGCTGTGTTGGTTCATTGACATGTTTTGGCCTTTCTGTTCAAAACTAGCCCTATTATCAAGCTGTATAGTTAGCAAGACTGGACACTTACCACAGTCCAGCCACTGACACACTTCATATCAGATAGTTTATTCCATCCTTCAGTTACTTAAACATATCACTTTACCCATTAGAAGGCAGCCATGTGCTCTCTGCCTATTTCTGCCACCATTACGTGTTAACCAGCTATCTCTGAGCATGCAAGTGTAACAGGAAAGCCTCACTGATCACTGATCCATGCCAAAGCACTCCTGCTTAATACAACCAGCTCTGCAGTACACTTTGCTTTTGCATGCACACACAGTCTCCTACACACGGTTTGGAACACACTGGTTTAAAGACACATTTCTCCATGGAAATTTGTGGAAATAAATAAACCACTAAAGATTACGGTTGAAGTTTTAACAACCTGGAAAGGTGACAGGGGAGATGATTATAAATCTGAGCACACTGTATATCCCAGCTTCTCCTTCAACAACAGCAGCAGTAACACATAGCCAGCCACTTTAAAGACTTTGGAAGGATTTCAATACGCTCTTTTGAAAGAGGCATGAAACGGCTTTGCCCTTTCTGTTCTTCACTCTTGTTAATCTTCCCCTGTGAGGGGGTCCTCCGGGAGGGGAACCAGGGGCTGATAGGAGGCAGCAAGCCAAGTATTTAGAAGTCACTCTGCTGCTGTTGATGACAGACTGACGGTGACTGCAGAGTAAACAGTTCAGTTAAAGCCCAAGTGTTGGCTGCCAATGTACTACATAAAATAAGCTTTCTGATAAAAGCCAAGCTGCCACTGTTGGGCCCCTGAGTGAGGCCCTTAACCAGACTCTGCTCCAGGGGCACTGCATCATGGCAGACCCTGTGCTCTGACCCCAACTTCCAAAGCTGGGATATGTGAAGAAAGAATTTCACTGTGCTTTAAACAGGCTTCTTATCTCAACTAAACAAGACAACATTGCATTACACTCTGACTGACAGGAAAATGCACTCAGCATACAGCTTTCTACAATGCACCCATGAAACATTCCTTCATTCGTCTTTCAGTAACGGCAGTATTCTGGTCAGGGAAAAGGGGATCCAGAGACTGTCCTTGGACATGAACACATGAACAAAATGATCATTTTTAGCAGCATTAACTTCTTCAGCAATTTCATCAACAGTAGCTCGTCTGTTGGATCGGATCACACGGGTCAGCCTTCTCTCCCCACGTGCATCAATGAGCCTTGACCGCCCATGACCCTGTCTCTGGTTCACCACTGTTCCTTCCTTGGACCACTTTTGATAGATACTGACCACTGCAGACCGGGAACACCCCACAAGAGCTGCAGTTTTGGAGATGCTCTGATCCAGTGGTCTAGACATCACAATTTGGCCCTTCATCAAACTCACTTCTAACACCTCAACATTGAGGACAAAATGTTCACTTGCTGCATAATCTATCCCACCCGCTAACAGGTGCCATGATGAGTGTTATTCACTTCACCTGTCACTGCTCAGGATGTTATGCCTGATCGGTGTAGATCATTATTAGAATAGCAACTTATGTCTTTTAAACTGAAAATTGAGCTTATTCAAATCAGACCAAAATGTATATCGAACTACAAAAGTTTCTTCGACTCATCCACAAAATCTATGTTTAGATATTTAGTTTAGATGTTTACAGTACTGTGTGTGTGTGTGTGTGTGTGTGTGTGTGTCAGTAATAGTAATTAGTAATTAGTAATAGTAACAATTCTGGAAAGAGGCGCACGTGCTGCGGTCCCTTTAACAATCCCACAATGCTTTGCAGGCTTTACGATGAAGAGAAAGCAGTGTGTAGAACAGACTCGTGATCTCTGTGATGTGATAAAAATAAATGTTGATGTAAATGAAATGAGCATGCCGGAAGTGGAAGTGTAAATATCACAATAAAACGAGCAGGATGAGGAAAGATAAGAACTGTAAAGTGAAGTATAGTGTCGTTATTCGCGCAGGTGAAGTAAAAAACGGGAGAATTATCGGATCATGACGACTCTCAAGAGAAAGTTATTGCCCAAGACTAATGTTTGTGAAACAGTAAAGAAGCGACTCCATCAGCCGGGAGGTGGAGGAAGAGAACGAGGAGAGGATGAAGAGCAGAGCTGCAGTCAGTACTTCCCCAGTGAAGATGATCATGATGATGGATCCAGACTGAGATCCGACTTCTTTAACCAGCCATGTGTTGATTTAGCTAAAGCCCTTCTGGGTAAGGTAAGCATTGTGAAGACTGAGAACTTCCTGATTAGATGCTGAAAATCAGTCTTGTAGGATTAAACACTGGGATTGATGATAGAGCTTTATTTTAAAAATGCCTCCTGAAGCAGAGTTCATTAACCACGTCCAGTTTCCACTAGAATATAATACAGTATACAGCCAAAAGTATGTGCACCCCTGAGCATCACACCCATATGTCCTTGTTGAACATCTCATTCGGATTTATTCCTCTTTCCTGTTATAATAATCTCCACTCTTCTCTAGATGTTGGAGCGTGAATGTGGGGATTAGTGATCATTCAGCTACAAGAGCATTAGTGAGATCAGACACTGATGTTGTAAGAGTGAGGAGGTCTGGGGTTCAGTCGGTGTTCCAGTTCATCCCAAAGGTGTTCAGTGGGGTTGAGTCAGAGTCAGGGCTCAGTGCAGGACACTCCAGTTCTTCCTCCAAACGTAACCCTGTCTTGCACGTTGTCCGTTGTTGTATAGCACTTTCTAACAATGGACATTGTCTCAAAGCAGCTTTACAGAAATATAGAAACATACAAGAAAAATAATAAAGTTAAAAAATAAGTTATTATTTATCTCCAACATTTAATCTTAATGAGCATGCCTGAGGCAATGGCTTAAATTAAAGCTTTTTTCCTTTTTTTTTTAAGGAGAATATAACACCAAACTTTTCTGCTTACATTGCATCATGTCTCTGTTATCATATATTTATTGTCTACATTAAATCCCAATAAACACATTTTAAAGCTATTTTTTATAATTGAAAGGATTTTTTTTCTTACACTGACTCATATAACGGTCCTAAACGGCAATAATATTTATATACTTTGATCGATAATATTTTAATTTAGCCCTAGTGGAGTTTGATTGATTGATTTATATATATATATATATATATTTTCATGGTCATTTCTTTGATTTAGTCCATATATTACAGTAAAAAACAAAACATGAAAGTAAAGAATGTGGATTCATTCTGAAATAATTTCTGCATGAAATGGTTAACACACCATGTCTTTGTGCACAGTGGCATTGTTCCTTCATCCTGTGAAGGGAAACTGTAAAGCTATAGAAAACAAAGGCTTTTTATACAGTTATGGGCTTCTGACTTGTTTAAAGACGTCCAGCATATGTATGTGATGGTCAGGTGTCCAGAAACCTTTGGTCATATAGTGTGTTTAGTGTTTATCTGAGATGTTTTGGGAGATGTGACTTGTCTTATGGTGGCTGAGGATAAACACCAGAGCTGATTCAGCTGATTAGCTCATTAAGAGTTCTTTCTGAATTAAAGTGAGTGTGTTAAAGCTGTGAAAACTCTATGTATTGATCCCTGGTCCTAAAGGTACCTCAGTCCAGGTCCAGGATTGGGATGAGCTTGGAAGCGTGTATGGAAAAGGCTGGGTATTATCAGGTGAAGCTCTGTATCAAAGATTGTGTTGATTTCCTCTAACGTCACTGATGAATGTTGTTTAGGGGATGCTTTGAGAGTGGGTCCAAGCTTTGGTAAGTTTCAGGTAATTTATGGTCTATTTCTAGAGTTCACACACACATACTGACTCCCAAAGTCCTGTTCACTCCTCAGTTCAAGAAAGAATGAAACACTTTCATTGTTCAGCTGAAACACACTATCTTACAGACTTGATTACATCAGTGACCTATAAAAACAACTCAGAATCCAAAGTACATCCAATAGCTGTTTCTCAATCTACAAGCCACAATTATCTCCAAAAACTATATCTGCTCTGCCATGGGCAGGATTTCATGCCCAGTTAGCTTTCCTTCAGTGTTAACCAGCCTCACATTTCAATATCAGTATTTACCAATAAAAAAAATTAACAGTTTAGAGCACCATGTAGGAAAGGAAGTTTATTTCCTTCTAATATAATTAGCTAACTCATAAAAAGACTATAACAGAACTCACTGTTGAAATGAGTCTAATTTTGTCTACTATAATAACAAAAAAATGTGTTTTCATGTGTACATGTAGATCTGGTGATCTGTCTAGCTCATCTAGAACCTAACAAGCATGCTAGCTAAATATCCAGCCTAAAGAAAGTTGCTTAACAGAACATAGACTATAGCTATAGTTTCCCAACCCTGGTCCTGTCCTGGAGTCTGTAATGTTTTCCTGCTCCTCCTCACACAGCTGAAGTAGAAGTGGGTATATTAGAACTACCCCAGAACCAGGGCTTAGAACCGGTGATATTATTTGATAATCAATCAAAGTCCAGGTTAAATAATTCAATTTCAATTTAATTAATTTGTACGTATAGTGCCTTTTAAAATGGACATTGTCTTAAAGCAGCTTTATAAACGAAGAGAAACAGAAAGGAGAGGGGAAAAAATAACTAGAAATAAAAATAAATTATTAAATTACATTTTTTTTACTATTTTATCCCTATTTTATTTTATTCCTAATGAACAAGCCTGTGGTGACAGTGGCAAGGAAAAACTCCCTGAGAAGATATGAGGAAGAAACCTTGAGAGGATCCAGGCTCAGAAGGGAACCCATCTTCATTTGGGTGACACTGGACAGTAAATAATGTAACTGTAATTAATGTCGTTTCTATAACAGCAATCAATGGCCCATGAGGAACTATTAGGTCAGTGTAGTTTCTGAGGTCATTATAGACACTAATTCCTTGCTGTCACAAGCTGACAGATCCCCAAGTGGCTCTGTCCATGGCTGTCTCCTGGGTTACAGGCTGTCCACACAGAGCCATCTACAGCATCACTGAGCACCACCAAATAAGAAATAAAGTTGGAGAAGTTGTTATTTTGTCTAGAGCTAGACCCTTCTCATGAACATGGTGCTGTTGGTTACTGCTTACACGACAAGCCTCATTGCCAAAAGCACTAAAAGTAATTTCCAAGAGAAATGAGAAGCTATTTAGCACCAAGCTGTCAGCTGTAGTTGGCTTGCGCCATTTTAGGAAAATGTTTCCTATCAGATAGGACCAATACATTTAACACAATCAACACGTCTTAATGATCTGATCCACCGCACTCAGAACTGCGTTCAGATCCAAATGCTGTCCACTGCTTCAGTTCAGAAACAGTGCACAGTGCGAAGAAGTTGCCAACTTTCTGCAGAGTCAATAGTTACAGACCTCTAAACTTCATGTGGCCTTCAGATTAGCTCAAGAACAGTGTGTAAAGAGCTTCATGGAATGGGTTTTCATGGCAGAGGAGCTGCATCCAAAGCCATCATCAAGTGCAATGCAAAGTGTCAGAGGCAGTGGTGTAAAGCACGCCTCCACTGGACTCTAGAGCAGTGGAGACGTGTTCTCTGAAGTGAAGAATCACACTTCTCTGTCTGGCATTCAGATGGACAAGTCTGGGTTTGGTGGTTGCCAGGAGAGCGGTACTTGCCTGAATGCATTGTGCCAAGTGTAAAGTTTGGTGGGGGGGATTATGGTATGGTGTTTTTCAGGGGTTGGGCTCGGCCCCTTAGTTCCAGTGAAAGGAACTCTTAATGCTTCAGCTTCATACCAAGACATTTTGGACAATTTCATACTCCCAACTTTGTGGGAACAGTTTGGGGATGACCCCTTCCTGTTCCAACATGACTGTACACCAGTGACCAAAGCAAGGTCCGTAAAGACATGGATAAGAGAGTTTGGTGTGGAGGAACTTGACTGGCCTGCACAGAGTCCTGACCTCAACCTCATAGAACACATTTGGGATGAATTAGAGCGGAGACTGTGAGCCAGGCCTTCTCATCCAACATCAGTACCTGACCTCACAAATGCTTTTCTAGAGGAATGTTCAAAAATTCCCATAAACACACTCCTAAACCTAGTGGAAGGCCTTCCCAGAAGAGTTGAAACTGTTATAGCTGCAAAGCGTGGAACAACTCCATATTAAACCCTACAGATTCAGAATGGGATGTCATTAAAGTTCATGTGCATGTAAAGGCAGACGTCCCAAAACATTTGCCAATATTGTGTATAAGACACTGGTGTCATGTTAGTAAAAATAGGATGAAATCAATGATATTATGTAACAAATCTAAACTTATGAAGCTGTTAAACATGTTTTCACAAAATAAAAGCTACATATCAGGTCACTGAGCACGTGCCAGAGCCTGGGTGAGCTCGAAGTTGCCCGAGGTTCTGAGTTCAGTGTTTCCATGTTGTAGGATGAGTTTTTCTGAGTACAGTATTATGGATTGCTGAATTAGACCACATTAACTAAGTAAAATCTGAGGTGTCTAAACATTTACCTCTTAAGAATAAGTTGTCATAAAAGATTTCACTCAGAAATCCCATGATAGCGACTGTTACCACATTCTGGAAAGGAAACTGGATATACTTTCTGGGTCAAACAGATTTGTAGCTATCCGCTGACTTCAAGTGCCTCATTATCTGTATTTATCTATTCAAAAGCACTGACTACTGCACACACAACTTGCCTCAGATATACGCAGTTTGGAGGCAGGATTTCTAATCAGGCGTTTCTGCAAGTTTCCACTCACAGGAGCCATAAAACAAAAAAAGCAGTAGACGATTTAAGCAGAAAACGCAACCAAATTAGTAATCAGTGGCACAACTTTCAGCTGTAAGTGCACCTCTGTGTCTGGAAGCGTGCCCCTGTTTGTAATTTAGGGACTTTAAAGAGCATGGGTTTGAGACATATGAAAGCAATTACAGTGGAGGACATCCGGCCTGCTGTAGAGCTATCAGACCCCCACAGCCCTGTGTGACCGAGTATTCTGTACACACAGAGAAGAAGGGGCCTGTTTCCACACACACACCAATTACACAAAATGCCTTGACTTCATTCTGTTTCTCTGTCACATTACTTGATAATTCATGCATGGTTTACAAATGCATTTTCAGTCATTTGTATTCAGCAATATCAAGCACCAAAGCGATCGTTGAAATGAATTTTCATCAGTCAGTGAATTTTGGATTTGCCGTATTCACATTAAGACAGTAGTATAAACTGGACCATAATGGTGGCAGCTCTGAAAAGTGCAGGATTTTTTAACATACTCCAAAGATTTGGTGCAATGTTCAGCCTCAAAAGTATTAATTAACATGAATATTATTGGAATTTCTGAATATAGATATAGGTTTTATCTAAAATGGCATAAATAGCATATACAGGTTGTTCCAAATGGTTACTTGTACCTTGGTTTTACTGCATGATGGTACCATTGCACCACCTGCTGACAGTGTAATTATCTACCATGTGTTTGTTTTTCCTCTGAGATGAAGGAGCCACTGGTAACCGTGTTCACTGGGCATCTGAATTAAATCTAACGTGTGTTTGTAAGGTGCTGGTGCGCAGGCATCCTGATGGCACAGAGCTGAGAGGCAGAGTGGTGGAGACCGAGGCCTACTTGGGTGGAGAAGACAAGGCATCACATTCGGCTGGTGGCAAGTGCACAGAAAGGAACATGGCCATGTTCATGAAGCCTGGCACCATCTACGTCTACCCAATTTACGGCATCTATCTGTGCATGAACATCTCCAGCCAGGGTGAGGCTTGCTGCTCCTTTATCATAAAAAATTTCACAAATAGAGTGAATAAGTATTAGTCATGACACTACACTGACGTGTGTGTGTGAGCTTGTGGTGGTGTTTTCTTGAAGAGACAGTTATCCTCTGCTTGTCTGTTTGGATGTAGGAGAAGGGGCAGCTGTGCTGTTACGTTCCTTGGAGCCACTCCATGGTCAGGATGTCATGAGGAGGCTGCGGGCTTCCAAGCGTAAAGAAGGCGCCAAGTCGGTGAAGGACAGAGAGTTATGTAACGGCCCGTCTAAGCTGTGCCAGGCTCTGGACATCCAGCGCTGCTTCGACCGCAGAGATCTGGCCTCAGATGCTGACATGTGGCTAGAGACGGACTTGGAGTGGGTGACACCAGGAGAAAGAGATGTGGTTTCAGCTCCACGGATTGGAATCGACTCCCATGGAGAATGGGCCACTAAACCACTACGATTTTACCTGCGAGGTCACCGATGTGTTAGTGTGGTGGACAGAGTGGCTGAGAGCAAGCAGTAGCACGTGAATATGTCCCATGAGACCAAGATGGAATGATGTTTTGATGTTTTAAAAAACTAAGTGTTGCCATAACAGGAACAATCCAGGAATATTTGGAAACATAAGCACATGTCAAAGCCAATGATTTGAAGTGTTCTGTAATAAATCTCTCATTCTGGGAGTGTGTCTTGTGCTTAGTAATTTCATAGATGTGTGTTTATCTTTCTTTTCTTGTTTTTCCTTACTGGAACCCTTGAGTATCTTGGTCTGGAATGATCATTATGGTACAAATTATTTGAGTGCAGCTTGTTTGACAGTATGATCTATCACATCAGGGATTAACCCTGATCCCATTATAGGAAAGAAAACTGAACATTCATTTAAGGCTTGTCCAATGAGATGGCACTCAGATCAGTCAGACGCCAATAATAAACCATTATTCAACCTGAGAAAAGGCACAAACAAAGGGAACAATGAAACAAAGGGATAAATATTTTATATCATAAAAGCTATATACAGTATATTAGGCACGTCTTGTGAACTGAATTCCTTCATTCATCTTCGTCCTGACTGTGTGTTAGGATCTCATTTATAGCACTAGTGATCAGTAGTACTGCCAGCGTATTGGTAATAAATATTAGTTCAGTGTACAGTTTGGTGTGTGGAGGTGTTTGTGCTACTCGGGCGGTGTCTGGAAGAGTGAGATGACAGGATCCTCGTGGTTGGTTACCACTAAAACACTGCGGAACTTGTCGAAGAGGGTCTTTAGCTGGGAACGTCGCATGTTCTCATTGTACATGATCTCCTCCAGGTGGTGATGCCCTCTGAAGTAATGCAGCAATCTGAAAATATTCATTAAGAAAGGTAAGAATTTTGGCTGGAAAGCAAACAAATGACAAAAACCTACAGGAGACATAATGCAGAAGATTTAGTTGAGAAATACTCGTTTAAATCATTTCTCCTGTTTGGAATCACTCAGAAATTGCCTTGTGTGTGAAAAAATAACATTTTTAGATTATAAAATTGTAAAACTTCAGACTGATCATATTAATGAATCTTGATGATGTCCGTGTTTGTAAATGCTATTATAGCTGGGAACAGCAGGTTTTCAGAAGGTTTTCAGCAACCATCCAATGATCCAGTGATTGTGTTATGTTAAATTCATTATTATACCTCTCTTGCATTGTTCTGTTTAAAACCGTCCTTCTTTGGCCTACTTGAGTATTTGTCTGTTTGATTATGGTCTCAAAGAGTAAGCATTCTTTAGATGTCTTACAAAGTTGTGTACTTCTCCCTGGCTCTGACTTGAATAGCCAAAGAAATGGGAGGATAAATACATCAGTGTGTGTAACCTGAGTAAACACACTCCTCACAGGTCCTCAGCTCACAGCTTTATTAAAGAGAGTACCACAATACACCGGCTTCATCATCAGCAGTGAAGAAGCGGCTCAGGAGGCTGGCTTTGTAGACAGAGCTTAAAAGAAAAAGCCATAGAAGGAGAGTAAACAAAAAAAAATGTTAAGAAATGGGCAAAACAACAGACACTGGACAGAGGAAGACTGCAAACAGTGCCAAGGACTGACAAATTTAAGCTTGATGCCAGCAGCAGTGGTGGAATAAACACGTCAGTATGCTTTGCTGCTGGTAAAGTGGGAAATTTGTATCAGAAACATTGTAACTACATTTATGTAACATCATAGCCAGCGCATGACTAGAGCCAATTTCATCCTACAACAGGACAATGATCCAAAACACTGCTCCAAATGATGCAGTCCAGCAGATTTGGCTCTGTAATGGACAGGCGAGCACTACTACTAGATCTTATAACCAGATTCTTTTGAAATATTGAGCTGCTGTGGTTGCAGTTTGACTGGATATAAAAAAACAATCAAGCCAATCTAACCTGCGTCAGGTGCGGATGCAGTAACTGATGCAGATTTCTTTAACAGACCAAACTCTAGAATGCCAAATACTGAAACTGCTGCAAAAGCGAGTCTTTGATGAAAGTTTGAAGCACTAAATTGTTATTTCTAGCAGAAACCATGAATAATTTCTATAATTTTCAGTGATTCCAACCTTTTGAACAGCAGTGTATAATATTCTTATGTATTTCCAGTAGTTGAGCAAAGCCTTCATAAAGATATCCACCATGAACTTCATGACTTTATGTAAGACAAATCTTGTTAAATATATGTCTATATGTAATAAATGTCTCGTTATAACCCTGTTGAAGTTACCTAGCGAACATGCGCAGGTCATCAGGATTTTGGGCAGCGGGCACGTTGAGGATGGCCTGGCGCTCGTGCTCCGTCAGACTGGCCAACAGGGTTTCTGTCACTCTCTTGTTCAGGGGAGAGTCTCCTCCTGGCAGCAGCTCAGCACTGGAGTTGTCCATGCTAGGGCTTGTCAGTGTCATATCATCACTGCTGGCTAGTTACAGAGAAGGAGAGAGGGGTTTGAGTAAGTTCTCCAGATGGAGAGTGAGTTACACTGATTATACTGGTCTAAATCAACAATGGGATGTTACTCGGGGAGCCGAAGCTGAGGGTGGTGGGTGTGCTGAGGCTGCGTCCGGCTACACGGTTCACCATCTGTACCTCGTCCTCCAGTGAGCATGGCTGTTCCTCACTGGGTGGCACAAGCAAGCACGCATAGGTATGAAGCTGAATCAGCAGCCGCCTCTGCAGCATCCACACCACCATCTGGATCAGCTGTGCCTGTGCCGACACACATACTTCAACAATTCAGGGGGAAAAAAAAGCATGAACAATCGACTCTGTTAACAAAACACCGCAAATCTTTCGTTTACGCTCTGAATGTTTTCATGAGGAACAAGATGAAGGTCCATGATCTAGATGCCAGTAAGAAGCTGTGGTTGCAGAGGCTTGCTTGAGGGCTGTCAGTGAATGGAGGGCAGAGTCAGGGAGGAGGTGCGAGTCATTGCATGAATGAACATACATCTGTGTGTGATTAATGTTGGTCTATTTAAATACCTCTGGCGGTGAGCGGGGGAACCCTGTTGAGCTGCAGCAGAGTAGAAAAATGTGTGCTGGTGTTTTTACTTTGAGGAGAGGAGGAGAGGAGAGGAGAGGAGAAATGAACAGAAAATGTGTTCCACATCCCCATTTCTCTCCACACACACCTGGGTGTTACAGTAGTTTATTTATTTATTTGAGAGTTCTACAAAATGACAAACTCATGCCAAGACAGATGAGCATGAAATCCCACAGAATAGCAGAATGAGTATTTATGAAAAACCTGTCAGTGTTCATAAAAAAAAAAAAAAAAAAAAAAAAAATACCATTACGAGATGAGACTTCAGAAGTGTGTTATAAGCTCTGTATGATTTGTCATGTTTAATAAAGGTGTGATACATGGAATGTGTCTGATCTTTGTCCCAAAAATACACGATAAACAGTAAAAAACAAAAAACAGAGGAACTAAGAGATCAGCTTTTTCCCAGCCGTACTGCCTCACATACAATACTGACCTCATGTACAGAAGCCTCCAGTGGGTTCCTGAACTCGGAGAGAGATACAGGTAAGGAGAACTTCGCTAACATGGACGGCAGATCGTAGCCAGGAAACTGCTGGGAAAACTTCTTTGCCAGGGGAGAGTAGCTAGAACGAGATGAGAAACGTCACCCACATACAGAAAACATTTTGCATGGAAGAATCAGAGGGTTAAAGAGAATTGAAATATGTTGAGGCAGGTTACACTCACAGAAATATGTTGGCATGAGGAGATAGCATGTACACGTTGTTCTCACAGAGCGGGTACACGATGATGGCTTTACCCCAGTACACCAACTGTGCAGCTATCTGAAAGACCTGTAGGGGGCAGCAGAGAGACAAAATTGCGCAAACAACTTGTACTGATATAAAAAATATTGTAAGCAAAATAATATGGAATAAGAATAGTTTCCTCACAATACTGCACTAATTAAGACGTTTTTAACAATATTTCATTAACTGAGGCAGAATACATGTTTTTTTTAAATTGCCGTTTCTAAAAGAAAGAATAAAAGCTGCAGTCAGTAACTGTGTTAAGCAGGAATTAAAATCCATGTACCCTAAAGCACTGGTTACAGAAGTGTGGTCTTTTTGCACCCAGGGGTCTGTGGAGCTATTTTATTTATTTTTACAGTGCTGAAATCACTTCCATCCAAGTCAATTGTCTAACTGTCTTCTATTAGTTTACATTTCAGAAAAAAGCTATATAATTTATGAGGCTTTAATAAATAGCAAGAAAAATTTTACTTTACACGTTTAACGAAGTATGAAGTTTTATTAATATTATTTTCAGTAGAGAATGAGGTATTACTTTCAGTAGAGTATGAGGTATTATTATTCAGTAGAGAACAAGCTATTATTATTATTATTATTATTTTTAGTAGAGAATGAGGTATTATTATTTTCAGTAGAGAACAAGCTATTATTATTATTATTATTATCATCAGTAGAGAATGAGATATTTCCAGTAGACAATGAGGTATTATTATTATTATTATTATTATTATTATTATTTTCAGTAGAGAATGAGGTATTATTATTTTCAGTAGAGTATGAGGTATTATTATTTTCAGTAGAGTATGAGGTATTATTATTATTATTATTTTCAGTAGAGTATGAGGTATTATTATTTTCAGTAGAGTATGAGGTATTATTATTCAGTAGAGAACAAGCTATTATTATTATTATTATTTTCAGTAGAGAATGAGGTATTATTATTATTATTATTTTCAGTAGAGAATGAGGTATTATTTTCAGTAGAGAATGAGGTATTATTATTATTATTATTTTCAGTAGAGAATGAGGTATTATTATTTTCAGTAGAGAATGAGGTATTACTTTCAGTAGAGTATGAGGTATTATTATTCAGTAGAGAACAAGCTATTATTATTATTATTATTATTTTTAGTAGAGAATGAGGTATTATTATTTTCAGTAGAGAACAAGCTATTATTATTATTATTATTATCATCAGTAGAGAATGAGATATTTCCAGTAGACAATGAGGTATTATTATTATTATTATTATTATTATTATTATTTTCAGTAGAGAATGAGGTATTATTATTTTCAGTAGAGTATGAGGTATTATTATTTTCAGTAGAGTATGAGGTATTATTATTATTATTATTTTCAGTAGAGTATGAGGTATTATTATTTTCAGTAGAGTATGAGGTATTATTATTCAGTAGAGAACAAGCTATTATTATTATTATTATTTTCAGTAGAGAATGAGGTATTATTATTATTATTATTTTCAGTAGAGAATGAGGTATTATTTTCAGTAGAGAACAAGCTATTATTATTATTATTATTTTCAGTAGAGAATGAGGTATTATTCAGTAGAGAACAAGCTATTATTAATATTATTTTCAGTAGAGAATGAGGTATTATTATTCAGTAGAGAACAAGCTATTATTATTATTATTATTATTATTATTTTCAGTAGAGAATGAGGTATTATTATTATTATTTTCAGTAGAGAATGAGGTATTATTCAGTAGAGAACAAGCTATTATTATTATTATTATTATTATTATTATTTTCAGTAGAGAATGAGGTATTATTATTCAGTAGAGAACAAGCTATTATTATTATTATTATTATTATTATTTTCAGTAGAGAATGAGGTATTATTCAGTAGAGAACAAGCTAATTATTATTATTTTCAGTAGAGAATGAGGTATTATTATTATTATTTTCAGTAGAGAATGAGGTATTATTATTATTATTTTCAGTAGAGAATGAGGTATTATTATTCAGTAGAGAACAAGCTATTATTATTATTATTTTCAGTAGAGAATGAGGTATTATTATTATTATTTTCAGTAGAGAATGAGGTATTATTATTCAGTAGAGAACAAGCTATTATTATTATTATTTTCAGTAGAGAATGAGGTATTATTATTATTTTCAGTAGAGAATGAGGTATTATTTTCAGTAGAGTATGAAGTATTATTATTCAGTAGAGAACAAGCTATTATTATTTTCAGTAGAGAATGAAGTATTATTATTTTCAGTAGAGAATGAGGTATTATTATTTTCAGTAGAGAATGAGGTATTATTTTCAGTAGAGTATGAGGTATTATTATTCAGTAGAGAACAAGCAACTATTATTATTATTATTATTATTATTTTCAGTAGAGAATGAGGTATTATTATTTTCAGTAGAGTATGAGATATTATTATTCAGTAGAGAACAAGCTATTATTATTATTATTATTATTATTTTCAGTAGAGAATGAGGTATTATTATTTTCAGTAGAGTATGAAGTATTATTATTCAGTAGAGAACAAGCTATTATTATTATTATTTTCAGTAGAGTATGAGGTATTATTATTCAGTAGAGAACAAGCTATTATTATTATTATTATTTTCAGTAGAGAATGAGGTATTATTATTATTTTTAGTAGAGAATGAGGTATTTTTATTTTCAGTAGAGTATGAGGTATTTTTATTATTTTCAGTAGAGAATGAGGTATTATTCAGTAGAGAACAAGCTATTATTATTATTATTATTATTATTATTATTTTCAGTAGAGAATGAGGTATTATTCAGTAGAGAACAAGCTATTATTATTATTATTATTATTATTATTATTATTATTATTTTCAGTAGAGAATGACGTATTATTCAGTAGAGAACAAGCTATTATTATTATTATTATTATTATTATTATTATTATTATTTTCAGTAGAGTATGAGGTATTTTTATTATTTTCAGTATGAGGTGATTGTTCACCTGCAGGAGCGCCAGGTCAGCGTCTTGTGCTAGCTGCTGCAGGTTCTTCATGGCTGAACAGATCTTGACCAGTCGTAAGAGAGCAGGAGAGCAGTCGAGTGGGAGTTGATCCAGCAGAGCTTTCTCACTGTCCAGCAGCAGCAGTGCATGATACGGCCTACAGGGGCAACATACAGTCAGCTGTAATAACACTGTCAATACACACAATATCAAGACAGGTCTTATTTTAACACTGCATTTATTTCAACACAAGTATATCAAGGTTCTCACTGGAATTGGATATTTTTATTTTTCTGTACCACGACCATCTCTGTGTTCATAAGGATGTATATTTGTCATCGTTAAAATTTTCTTCTAACAGGAGAGATCATTTTATATGATTTTCATTACTTCCCTTGAGGAAGTCAAGAATCAGTCTCTTGTGTTTAAATCTTGTTTTTTATGCCGATGGATGGTAAGGAAGTGGTCAAAAACATCAAAAAAGCTTTCCGGAAGACTACAAATGTACAATTTTTCTAATGCTGTATGTGAATTTTAAAGAGAAAATTTTAATTCATCAAAAATGTTTCTCATTCTCAATTCTCATTAGATTTTTATTAAACTGATTTTTCTCAGAGGAAAAATAAACAGCTTCACCAACAGCTTGAGTGGAAATTTTCAGAACTGTTTCTAAGATTTATTTTATACAGTAATGTCTAGTTTGTCCAGTGTCCTTTAAGATGCTAATAATTCCATAGTTATCATATGGACATCATACAGCCTGCAGTTAAACCCTTTACCCTTCTACACCAACACACACACAGAGCTACAGGACCAGTCATATAAACACCTGTAGGAGTTTAAAAGCTAAATCATGTTTTTAAAAAAATAATAAATAAAAAACCCAGACAACTGAAAAAATCTATTATTATTAATAAATATTAAAATAAAAATATTAAAAAATAAATATTTTTTATTTAAAGAAATAAGATTTGGGGTATGTGTGTGAGAGTGTGTACTCAACTCTACTGAGTAATAAATGGTCTAAATAATGAACTAAGTGAGACAGAGTGTAAAGATTGTCAGGCTCTGACCACTAGGGGGTGTATTCTACCCCACTTTCAACACTCTCTCTACACAATAAAACATTCCATCTTACCGAATGGCCTTAAGACTGCGTTCCAAGGCATCTGGGGGAATGTGGTTCCCTCCAACACGATGGATCTTGTGGGGCAGACAGAAGCTGACCTCCAGCCAGTTGTTGATGTGAAGTCGCACCACTCCGGTTGTACAGAGACTGAGGTGAAGCACACAAGAAATTGCCTTTCACAAATATCTTCATGCTAGAAAAAGTAAGCAGTGTGTGCTGTTTCATGGACAAAAAAACAAAACAAAAAACACACATGCCTACCTGTCATAGACTTCCTTTAGGTCTCTGGCCAGTTTACACTTTGGGAGAATATGTCGAAAAGGAGACTGCAGAGTGCCGTCCGCTGTAAACGTGAACAAGAAAGGATCAGGTGATGTACATAAAAAAAAAAATAAAATTCTCCCCAATTTAGACTTTGGCCATCCACCAACTGGTAGCCTCACCCACTGAAATCTCCCCCATCATATGAAGGCTATCAATCTAGGAGTTGATGTGCTTCCTCTGAGACACGTGAAGCTGTCACACACATATTTTCTAAACTACGGTGCAGGGTGGTGTAACATAAAGCACTATTTCCGCATGCGAGCTTGCGGATGCCCGTGATTGGCTAATGTTGCTGTGATTGATAGGAGAGAAAGTATGCCCCTCTCACTCAGAGAGCACAGCCAATGATGTTCTCTGTGATCATGTGGATGCGAACTTATGAACTCGGGAAAATGATAATGTCATAATGTATGGCACAAACAATAAGAGGAAGTTAAAGAATGGAAAAGAGAATGACAGAAAGCTTGAGTTGTGTGCTGTACACACTGAAAGACCCTCACTCTCGGTCATGGTGGTGAGCTCATCCTGCACAGCCAGCATGAGTTTGGCCTCTCTGGTGAGGTACTGGCATCGTCGCTCCTCATGCTGCAGGGCGATGGCGATGCGTCTGGACAGGTTGTGCATGCAACTGATCACAGAGGGGTCTGCATTGGCCTGCAGGGGGCAGCAAAGAGACAAATATGACAGGGGAAGTGTGAGAAGTAAACAGAAAAAGTCTGGAAAAATTAATGAGACCAAACTCAAGAAGAAACCTTGTTTATAGCTATACGAGTTGTACACTTCCCTCCAGAATTATTGCCATCATTCATGAAAATAAAATAATAATAAAAAACTAATACAAGGACTGAAACTCAGAGGAAAGTGGTACATGAGCTCACAGACACCTACAATTGGTTAGTATTACTATGATAGACAGGGTATGGTCCCTCCCACACAGACAGCAAAGGAGGCTAGGAGACACAGATGACTCTGTGTTGGTTTAGAAATAACCAAGTCCTGTCTATGGCTAAGTTTACACTTCCTAGCAGAGAAAACCAGGATATGGGCCGAAATATTCTGGTATTTAGAAGATCCATCAGTCTTTAAAAGTGCCCCTGAACCAGCAGCCATGAAACAGCCCTAAAGTGTCATTAAAGCAGCTCCGTATTTTTCACTTGGAGATCCTGTGTGCAGTTTGTTTTTTTGCTGCCAATGAACACAAAGTTTGGTCTGATCTGTCCACAACACATGATGCCAGCTGTGGTTTTAATGATGTTTGGTGATTTTCAGCCACTTAGACACTCAATTACTTTTGAACAGGAGACTGAATTTGATTGGTTCATTCTGAACACAGGCACATTATAAAAGCTTGTGCACAATTACATAACCAAATTGTCGTCATTTTCTTTTTTTTCCTTATTTTCCATAAAATGTTTCTGATTGATTTTCATTTAATTTTATACGCCATCATTTCACTTTGTAATTTTATGTTGATTTAATTTTTTTCCCTTACAAAAACCTGCCATTTTAACAGGGGGGTATAAACTTTTGTATCCATAATAATAGTTTTTCTTTTTAATTACATGAAGAGTATTTAGCAGCATTACTGCTCTACGTAACATGTTGTCACATCACAAGTCATTAAGCTATAGCCATACTATTTAATAGAATTAGCAATTAAAGCTGTACAGCATTATGCACTGCATTATAAATAATTATCCATCGGCTGTATAAAAATATCAGCAGAGTAAAGCGCTTGGATGGAAGATAATGGACATTTATGTGATATTTTCATTCACTGATCTAAAGAGCTAAAGAACTTGTTTATAGATTTATTGTACACAGTGACGGTGACGTAGTAAATACTGCTGTGATCACTGTACATGAATAACTACAGCTTCAATCAACAGATATCTCAAATATTTATTAATATGCGCCACAAGACCACGATTCTGAGGCGAGAAATATTTTAAAGGAAAATGGATTTCTCACAGATTCTTAAAAGCTTCTACTTAAACTATATTTCTAAAGGAGAAACAATTTGTTATTGATTCCAGCAGAGCAAATTAAAATGAAGTAAAAATGCATTTTTATTAGCACCCTGAAGTTTTTGTTTTTGTAAACTAAGAGTGTATGTTTAAGTACAAAAGTAGCAGTGCTGATATAGAGGGTTATGTTACACAATTATTCAAAATATTATAAAATATACATTTTTTTTAGTGAAAAGCAGTTTAAGGAAGCAAGTAGGTGTTTTTGCTGAGTCACGGTTGACGCTCGGTTCGAGGGAGGGGAAGTGGACATGTAGGTGTCAGATATGAGCTCTGGTGTCATGAGGGTTGACTAAGCATTATGTGATGCTGTGTGTCACTGTGGGGGGCAGTGTGGGGGCAGTGTCGGGGCAGGGCAGGGCACAGTGACTGCCTGTAGCTCTGATAGTCAGTTAGCAGAGGCTTATCAGAGCCCACTCCCTTACTGGAAATGCAAACTCCTCTTTCAGTTTAATTCAAAAAAGCTGATTCAGTTCATCTTCTAGAACACGATTAAAAAACAGAGCTTGTCATGAGTCAGCATTTTCTTACCCTTAATGCGAACACAACGCTAAACAAGATCATGGTCGGCATTTCTCTTTTTGGTGAAGGATCTGTTTTGGAAACCTACAAAAAAAAAAGAAGAAGAAGAAGAAGAAGAAGAAGAAAAAAGACAAATTAGTTTTTAGCTTTTGGCAATAATCCTGCTACAGTTGCATGTGAAATATATAACAGATTGAAGTGATGGACACTTAAATAAAGCCTTTCACAAAATGAGTCTCATGCTCTGAGCGTATTAAAGATACTGCTGAAATATTACGCATCATTTCTGTCTTTTTTAAATCCTCAAACACTTTAGCCATTAGCTACTCGCTAATAAAACATCCACATTGTCTCCTTTTTCAAATAATAAACTTCCATAATGACAAATATTTATGTGAGCTGTATTTAAATCTCATTTACACTGACAGTAAGACTGCATAAAATGTTGAACAGAAAAATAATCTCTACAGATAATGCAGCTGAAGGATTATTATTATTATTTTCTGGAAGTAAAGATGCTTCTGAAAAATATTATTAAAACGAACTTTTGTTGATAGATATGAATAAAAAGAGTTAACAGAAGCTGAGTAATCAGTAGACTGTATTATATACTGTTTTTACAAGCTACTGCTCTGTAGAGATTAAACAGGGCGGCTGTAGAGACGAGTAGAATCGAGAGTGAACATTTCGACCAGTAGGTGGCGCTTTAAGCCAGAAAGCCATCTTTTCCAGCAGCTCTCCTGTCTGCAACATGGCCCAGACCTCAGGACTGAGTTAAGCTGATATGGTCATGTTTGTTGATTTTTTTTTTCAGTGCAGTTTTTAATTGTAATTCAGTTCGGTTTCTAACCTGACTGGTGTGTGGTGACTGCAGGAGAGTTGGATGTCCCACAAAGCGAACATTATCGATCTTCAGTTCAAACTTTTTGCCGCACATGTCAGACTTGGTGGCCAAGATGGTCGCGAGAATGATATCAGAGAAGCTTTAATGAGAATAAAAGGCAGAACAAAATCAATAAGTAATCAGCAGAATTACACTGGAAATAAAGCAGGAGTTAATATTTTAAAAACCTATTTAACAAAGTGATTGGATAAGAAACTGTTTAGCAGGAAGACATATGAAGTTAAACCCCTAACAGGGGAACATAGAGAAGAAGGACGTTCAAATTAATTGAATTAAGCATAACATAAGAAGTAGTGTTTTCATAAGAGAAGAAACACTGGTAGAGATTATAGACTCATGTTTCCTCTGCTTGGGCTTTATCTGTTTAAGACATTCATTAAAGAGCTGATTCGACCCCCAGAAAGGCCCAGTGCTGAAAAAACTCGTTGTCCTACAAAGACCTTTAACCTCAATTAGAAGAGAAATTATTTTGCCAGAAAGAAGGAATAGAAACAAAATATTTGTGGGATATGTGAACAGATTGTGAGCATTCACCTTACACCATTTTTTTTGCTATTAACTCGAGCAATGAAGGTATAATTGGTATAATTTAAGGTATAAATTGACTTTGTAAAATATTAACTGTAACAATTGAGCGTAATTATACACCGTGATCCGACTGAGCTTCAGGACACATTCAACTGCAACTAAAAGGCAGCAGAAAGGAAAAGGTTCATGAATAAAGCCGAGGTGTTCTAGAGGGGGGGAAGGAAAATGTGGTTTCAAATGATTTCATCTTACCCTGCTACCAACTGTTCATCAGTTAATGGAGTTTGTTCTCTGAAATGGGAACATGGCCGTAAAAAAGAAATACAAGAAAAAAGAAAATGGCAGCAAACAAGTTTCACCAAATCAGCAGGTTACAAAGAAATTTCTCAAGAAGTGATGACCTTTCTCAGACGGATTAAACTACAGGAATCTCTATGACAGTCATCTACTAATCTAATCTAATCATCAACTAATACAACTAGAATCAGAATCTATCTATCTATCTATCTATACATATATATATATATATATATATATATATATATGACAACATATATAAAAATAGTTTGAGATATTATATATATATAATCTCGAACCTATGAAAACTAATATTAATATATATATATCGAACCTATGAAAACTATGGGAATAAACAAAAAAATCAAAGAAAAAAAAGAAACATTACTTGTATAATAGGGCAGTATAATAGTGTATAAAAGTGAACCAGTGCAAAGGCTAAATCACAAATGCTACATTCAGTGCAGATGAACACATTAACTGTACATTATATGTGGATTTATAGCTACTGCATATTTAAAGAAAAAAAACTAAGATATTGTCATCTTATTTAAATGCAAACAAAAAAATAAACTAGCACCAGCAACAAAATAGAATTATTATTTATAATGAATTTTTTTTTATTTATAATGAGTTTCTATTAAACATCATTATTCTATTGATATTAATAGTTTGGAAATTTTGCCCAACACATTCTGCCTTATCTTATTTGTCCATTAATTGGCTTGATTTCAAACATGACCAATTTTTTGTGCTGCAGAAAACATGACTCAGCTCAGTTTCTCTGATGACTAATAAACATCCAGTTAAGCACGATGTGACACAGCAGCGGCATAAACAGAACTGCTAGCTCTAATAAACACTACAAGCTGAGGACAAGTTCATTAATATTTCTTTAACATTAAGTAAAAATAAGTCACAGGGTATATTAAGTATTATTTGGACAGGAAAAGATTTTTAAACACTTCTTGGTTGGAATGTAAAATGACATGTAATAAAAAAATCTTCTCAGCTCTCACACCTGGAGAAGATGAGACCAAGCAGCAGGAGGAAAACTTAAGGGCTTAACTCAGCGTTTGAACATTGCTTCAAGAAATAGTTTAATAAATCCACATCTAAGAATTAAAAGCAGTCTGAAGTACATGCCAATACACAGGGTACTGATGAATCTAAAATAATCACCACAGTATATGAAGAGATACAGTTCCTGAGACTGGGACCAAAAATACAGAAAAACTCATCCCTGAGTATAAACCACTGACACGGAACAGCGCTGAAAAATAAAGTGTGTGGTTGTTCAGAGAATTCAGATGTTCTAATCACTTCCATGGCCACAGGTGTATAAAATCAAGCACCTGGAGATGTAGTCTGCTTCTACAAATATTAGTGAAAGAATGGGTCGCTCTCAGGAGCTCAGCGAATTCAAGTGTGGTTCTGTGATAGGTTTCTACCTGTGCAATTCATGAAATTTCCTCATTATCAAATATTCCATGGTCAACTGTTAGTGGTATTATAACAAGGTGGAAGTAATTGGGAACAACAGCAACTCGGCTGCAAAGTGATAGGCCACATAAAATCACAGAGCGGGGTCAGCGAATGCTGAGGCGCACAGTGCATAGAAGATGCCAACCTTCTGCAGAGTCAATAGCTACAGACCTCTAAACTTCATGTGGCCTTCAGATGAGCTCAAGAACAGTGTGTAGAGAGCTTCATGGAATGGGTTTTCATGGCAGTGGAGCTGTGTAATGCAAAGTGTCGGGGGCAGTAGTGTAAAGCACGCCTCCACTGGACTCTAGAGCTGTGGAGACATGTTCTCTGAAGTGAAGAATCACACTTCTCTGTCTGGCATTCAGATGGATAAGTCTGGGCGTGGTGGTTGCCAGGAGAACAGTACTTGCCTGAATGCATTGTGCCAAGTGTGAAGTTTGTGTTTGTGGGTGTGGGTGTGTGTGTGTGTGGGGGGGGATTATGGTGTAGGGTTGTTTTTCAGGGGTTGGGTCGGTTCCAGTGAAAGGAACTCTTAATGCTTCAGCACACCAAGACATTTTGGACAATTCCTGCACCCAACTTTGTTGGAACAGTTTGGGGATGACCCCTTCCTGTTCCAACATGACTGCACACCAGTGACCAAAGCAAGGTTCATAAAGACATGGATGAGTGAGTTTGGTGTGGAGGAACTTGACTGTCCTGCTCAGAGTCCTGACCTCAACCCCACAGAACACCTTTGGGATGAATTAGAGCGGAGACTGTGAGCCAGACCTTCTCATCCAACATCAGTGTCTGACCTCACAAATACGCTTCTAGAGGAACGGTCACAAAATTCCCATAAACACACTCCTAAACCTTGTGGAAATCCATCCCAGAAGAGATGAAGCTGTTATAGCTGCAAAGGGGGGGACAACTCCATATTACATTCACGTGCAGGTAAAAGCAGACAATCCAAAATTTGACAATATAGTGTATTACACATTACATCTATAATCAAAGCGTGATTGCTTTGCTTATACTAACAAGTAATTTAAACATGTTTCTAATAACTAGGCTGGATTATGTCGAGCAGGTGTGCTCGATTCACGTAGTGTCCTCGTCAACCACTGAAACCTGTGAAATCTCCTGAGGATGTTGGTACTTTACAGTAAAATGTAGCAGGACCGAGACCTGGCTGTTCAGGTGAAGGCTTAAAACTATGTGACTGAATCATGTGGGATATCCAAAAGCAGTTCATGTGCATGAGACCAATGTGAGAGCATAACACATCAAATATTAAACTTCCTTTAGCAAAATCAGGACAAAAAACAGATAAATAGAAAATGTCACCTTTTTTTAATTGACTGTAAAGTGACTAACGACTCATTTTAATTACACACCTGAAAAATCCTGACTCAAGAGCTTAAATTCCAGCGCTCTGATGACTCCAGAAACATGTTACATTGCTTTCAGAGCTTTCAGCTTTCAACTGTCCTACTGATATGTTTAGACCACATCATGAGGATTTCAGAGATGAATTACGTCCTATTCTATTCCATTGAATTGATAAAAATGTTGGTGAAATTCAACTTATACATCATTCAAAAGGCATCAACATTAAAGAGTCACAGAGCACAGTACCGTGAATCTCCATCTTGGTCCTCGGTGGAATCACCTGTGGTCCTCAGCGCATAGGGACTTCGCTGTTTTGCTTTAAACAAACAGAAACTGATGCTTACACAGCTGACATTTACACAATATTAAGTGACTTACAATTAAGGAAGAAAACACCTGAGTCATAATGGGGTAAATGTTTTGCTCACAGACCCAACAGAGGCAGCTGGATGGTGCATAGATTTACCTCAGTGACTCTTTAGAGTTAGGAACTTGGGGGTTTATCGACAAATCCAATGACTTCTGAGCAGACAATAGAGACTCTCCTGCGCTAAGGGCAGCTCCTCAGCTGCTGCTTAAATGAGTTGAGAGAGCAGGTCTGGCTTATTCACCAACAGGGTGTAAAGTCTGACTCTGCTGTTCTTGAATGGTGAACCTATAATCCCATTAACCAATCACTGATCACCATTATTCCCATTAACTAAGCACTGATCACCAATATTCCCATTAACTAAGCACTGATCACCAATATTCCCATTAACTAAGCACTGATCACCAATATTCCCATTAACCAATCACTGATCAGCATTATTCCCATTAACCAATGACTGGTCACTATTATTCCCATCAATCAGTGATCAGATGAGTTTGTTTCAACTGGTCCAAGATCCTTTTTTACATGAAACAGCTGGATATAGCTAGGACACACTGCTGTTGAAGCACAGCACCAGGACCACAAATCAGAGATTTAACAGGACACTTACTTGCAGTTGAGGACATGTTTTCGGACACTTTCACAAACGGATATCGAAAGAGCAGTTTGTTCCCTCGGCTTCCTGAACTAACCAGAATTACGCTTATGGGACTGTTTTTCTCTCCATTCTTCTGAAAGGTGGTGTCTGGTGGTTTGGGTGTTGGTTTGTGATCTAAATCTAGCGAGGATTGTTTATACATACTGTCTTTTAAAAGGTGTTGAAGAAAACAACACAAATAAGCGGCTGTAAAATTACTGATACATAAACGCCGAAACACACTAACGTCTAATAAACAAAACGTCCCACCCTAAAATCAGTTCGTGTGTGAACATCTACTTCAATGAAGGTTCCGCTTGCTTTCCAGCTTAAATTCGTCTCGATAGCAAAGACTGGAAAAACAAATACTTCAATCACTGACAGATAATTATATCTTTAATGTGTTGGGTCCTTTTGGGGTTTAAACAGTTTTAACAGTATCAGTAATATGTTACATAGGTTGAAAACTCAGCCATGTCCTGAGTAAAAACATGCATCTCCTCAAGTTCCTTTAATCTGAGGTGAATATCCAAACAACTGAAGGCACCATGAGCATCTGTACATTGCAAAGCAATTGTATGCAAATGAAAAAGTTTGGAAATACGGAGACAATGTTCAGGAAGGAGGCACAGCTTAACTTCTGGAGATCTCGTCCAGTTCTTCTACTTCTATAATAATAATAATAATAATAATAATAATAATAATAATAATAATATCAATGATCATCATCATCATAATAATTTATTATAACTTATCGTAATTGCTTGCTAATTAGTTATTTATGGCTTCTGTTTACATTATTTCCTAATTATCAGTCTTCAGCATCAGTAAAGGCAGCATGTAGGACACCAATTGTGACTCTAGCCAACCCCGTGCTTTTGCGGCTGTTTCCAAGAGCTTGACAAATGCTTTGGAGTTGTCCTGCATTCCCAGCTTTGAGAGCACGACATGGAGCATGGTTATGGTGGCTGTCAGGGCTACTTCTGGAGTACCCGCTAGTTGGACCAGGCTCTGCAGTATCTCGTGGTCCTCTGACTGAGCTCAGAGCAGGGCCTGGAGCTGCTCCTGGAGCCATCAGTCAGACATCATCCATGATGCTGCAGTGTCTGCCACATATGCTTTCAAAGTGGATGAAAACATTTTTCTTTATGCATTGCTGCTACTCAAGTAGTCCAAGTGTGTGTGTACATGTGTGTGTGTGTAATTTTGTCATTAAACTGTGTACATATGAATCTGCATCTTGTCTCAAGGAACCCATTTTTACATTAATATTTATAGGTGCTGATTTTCTAAGAAGCTGTAACTCATGACAACATAATGATCTTTGTGTGTGATCATTTATGTTTAAGGGAGGTGTTTTGGACCTGTCCAGGGTGTACCCCTGCCTTTTGCCCAATGTGTGCTGGGATAGGCTCCAGCAGATCCCTGTGACCCTAATTAGGAGTAAAGCGGGTATAGAAAATGGATGGATGGATGAATGAAAATGTTTTTGCACCTTCCAAGTCTTTAAATAATTCCAAATCCGATTAATTTTATAAATAGTTATTTAAAAAAGTGATAGAGCTGCACGGATAGAGGGTTACCTACTGACTCTTATTTCAAATAAACTAAAATCTGTGAGTGATAATTGGTGTCTTTACAAATTAATATTTGTTCCTGTTTTTATCAATTACACATTTGTCTATAGGATGATAGCAGATCACTTTTTAAAATGTTTTTGGCAAACTCTAATCTGGTCTCTAATCTGTTTTTAAAGGCATATTAATGATTTTCATCTTGTGGTAAACCCTCTGTATTTGTTTTGTGAAAGCTTCTTTTGATTATTGACATTGAAACTGATTCATCTACCTCCTGGAGGATGTTCGTCTTCTGGCCAACTGTTGTGAAGGGATTTTTCTTCACCAAGGGAAGAATATCTCTGGGGTCGTCCACCAAAATTGGCCAAGCTGGTGTTCCTGAGCTCATCAGTGTGCTCTTTATTTTCAAGAATGTATTAGGTCGTAGATTTTTGCTGTCTCTTGGCTGGGTTTGTTTTGTGTTTGCCTGACTCAATGACAGTGAGAGCTCTTTGGACGTCATATTGAGAGTTTTTTAGCAACAGATTTCAAATGCAAACACGTGAACACACCTGAAATCATCTCTATATCTTTTATCTGCTTAGATGTTCGTGAAATAATGAGGGAATAAAACACACCTGACAATGGAACTGTTACCAATTTACAATTACTTTTGATTTCTTTTAAATGGGATAATGGGTAATTCCTACACTATTCAGCAAATTTGGATAGTAAAAATGATCTACTTATGTGCCATGTGTGCTAATTACTACATTATTAAAGGAAACTTTATTCTTTACTCCATTCAACGTAAAACTGAAACAATAATAATAATAATAATAATAATAATAATAATAATAATATTTTTGGAAGGTCAAACGATAATTATATAAACCATTACGAACAGTGACAACTTACCCCGCTCTCCCCTACAATAAACTGAATGCAAACCGTGAAGAGTTTTATTCATAGTCATATTTTACCATCTGAATTCTGATTAATTAAATGAACCCAGATCTTAATTTTAGCATGAAATAATTAAATAGAGCCGTATAAATATTAGTATAAATAAAAGAAATACTAGAAATTTTAACAAGCACTTTTAATAACATCAAGTGAAGCAATGAAAAATTACAATGAATCCTACATTTCATATTCTTGGTATACCTTGTGATAAAAGGGTAACTATATTCAGAATTGAAAACTGACTCATTAATTCTTCTTTTGTTTGTTTATGTGCAGTTTATGTCAACAAATAGAAAGCAGATCAGAATAGGAGAGTTTAGAAGTAGCGGCTGCTCAGAGCGGCGACGACGACGGCCAGAAATTTCTGCCATGTTGCCTGAATCTCAGGGCTGAAGGCGGCTCCGAATTTGGTCGCGACCACGATGGTGAGGCAATCGGCCAAAAGCTGCGGGAAAATGTAACGTTATAAGGAAGCATATGATGATATTGGCTAAGAGGTGCTTTGCTTTCTGAAAGGAAGAGATGACATACCCGGAAATTATCGGGGTCTACATTGAGAATCTCACAGTGGAGCTCGCTCAGTTTCGTGTAGGTCGCCTTGATGTTGTCCAGGTCCTTCACTGCCAGGTCCAGAGACTTCAACACTACTATCCCATGAGCAGCGACTGAAGGGTTTCCCAGGATGGCAGCGACACTGTTCAGATTTCCAAATTTGCCGAAATAGCGCTGAGTCCAGGGGTAGACTATCAGCACTCTGTCCCAAATAAGAAACGCAGAATATTAGAACCTTACATTAATTCTTTAAAATTATATTAGAATTATACAATATGTTTCGGCTTTATTCACCATTAAACTGTAGGTTTATCAGCTTTTACTGATCTTCTGTGGAGAGGTTTACCTTGCCAGGGCCTGAGGCCCGATCTCTTCGACATTGATTTTGCTCCAGAGATCTTCAATATCATTCCGTTCAGATTGTGACCAAGAGACCATGACTGCTAATGACCGCTGCTTTTACTTTAGAAATTCACAGCATTGACTGCGCCGATGGAGAGATTCACTGAGTTTTAATTCCCTCACCTCCGCCCACTAACAAGAAGACACTGAGACCTATTAATTATTTCCTGGAGGTGCTGCACACCCGATAGAGTGGTTTTCGACTTGTAATTTGTACAAGATTTAATCTAGGGTCTTAAATAGAGTTATTAGATAATTAACATGTATTAAAATAATCATAGTGTTCCATTTTCTTGGTAGCATCGTGTTTATGATATAGTGATATATTGGGCTTTAGAATTATTAATATACAGTTCTTATTTTGTTTATCCAAAACAAGTTTCCTCGATTACCTTGAATGGTTACTATAAAAGTAATATACTAAAAATAGAATAATATTTGCTTGCCATAATTTATCTGCTGAGTCTTAACATTAGCTTGGCTGCATTTTAATATCAGCCAGCCTTTAGATTATGCTCGTTTCTTTTTTTATCGAATACCTCTGGCCTGTTACACCCATTACATTTAAATTGCGTAAAATTATCTGCTATATCCCAGTACTGTATGTTTTTGTTATCATTTGGCTCAGGGTTTTTATCCTGATATGACCCATGTTCTCAAGCATCATTATCAAACAACCCCCATAAGTGCTTTTTATAACCACCACAGTTTAGGGACAGTCAAGAAAAAGAAAATGAAATTCAACCACTAGAGACGGATGATGTCAAAATAACATTCAGTTTGGGTTTATTTGATCACATACTTATTTATGTTTGGTTTATATAAATAAAATTCATTCATTATGACCAAGCATGGGGTTATATACCACTGTTTCTGGATTTCTATTTCTTCAGCCCATGTATGATAACACAGATAGAGAAAGAAAAGAACAGAAAGAAGTTTAAAACTAGTGTTGTCTGAAATATGTGTTTAATAATACTAACACTTAAAGTCAGAAAGAAATGATTTTATATTTTGAAATTTTCTTCTGAAATATCAGGAAATATCAGGAAGTCAGACTGACATGGGGTGAGTGTTTGACTGATCTGCACATGCTTTTGAGAAACACCACACCCCAGTCAAATCTAAACAAACCTGGGTGTATTTGCTAAATATGAAGAACAGCAAAGAGATAAATATGAGCTGTTTACTTATTTGTACTAATGGAGAAATCCCTTCAGTGTGAATGTATGGAATCTCATATTCAAAATATTATTGCATTAAAGCAGCAAGCTGACGAAAAAAAAAACCCCAAAAACCAGGACTTGGTTTTTCTTGGTTTGTAATAGGAATAGTGATAAACAACCAAACACACTGACAAACACACAGTCTATTTGTTGCTAAAGATTAGCTAATGCTGCTAAGGAAGCCACTGCTGCAGAGCAAGACCTGTCTCAGAAGGCTAAACTCAAATGCTTCTAGAGAATATAGAATAGAATAGAATAGAATAGAATAGAATAGAATAGAATAGAATATACACTATATTGCCAAAAGTATTCGCTCACCCATCCAAATAATCAGAATCAGGTGTTCCAATCACTTCCATGGCCACAGGTGTATAAAATCAAGCACCTAGGCATGCAGACTGTTTTTTACAAACATTTGTGAAAGAATGGGTCGCTCTCAGGAGCTCAGTGAATTCCAGCGTGGAACTGTGATAGGATGCCACCTGTGCAACAAATCCAGTCGTGAAATTTCCTCGCTCCTAAATATTCCACAGTCAACTGTCAGCTGTATTATAAGAACGTGGAAGTGTTTGGGAACGACAGCAACTCAGCCACGAAGTGGTAGGCCACGTAAACTGACGGAGCGGGGTCAGCGGATGCTGAGGCGCATAGTGCGAAGAGGTCTCCAACTTTCTGCAGAGTCAATCGCTACAGACCTCCAAACTTCATGTGGCCTTCAGATTAGCTCAAGAACAGTGTGCAGAGAGCTTCATGGAATGGGTTTCCATGGCCGAGCAGCTGCATCCAAGCCATACATCACCAAGTGCAATGCAAAGTGTCGGATGCAGTGGTGTAAAGCACGCCGCCACTGGACTCTAGAGCAGTGGAGACGCGTTCTCTGGAGTGACGAATCACGCTTCTCCATCTGGCAATCTGATGGACGAGTCTGGGTTTGGCGGTTGCCAGGAGAACGGTACTTGTCTGACTGCATTGTGCCAAGTGTAAAGTTTGGTGGAGGGGGGATTATGGTGTGGGGTTGTTTTTCAGGACCTGGGCTTGGCCCCTTAGTTCCAGTGAAAGGAACTCTGAATGCTTCAGCATACCAAGACATTTTGGACAATTCCATCCTCCCAACTTTGTGGGAACAGTTTGGAGCTGGCCCCTTCCTCTTCCAACATGACTGTGCACCAGTGACCAAAGCAAGGTCCATAAAGACCTTTAAAGAGTCTGGTGTGGAGGAACTTGACTGGCCTACACAGAGTCCTGACCTCAACCCCATAGAACACCTTTGGGATGAATTAGAGCGGAGACTGAGAGCCAGGCCTTCTCGTCCAACATCAGTGTGTGACCTCACAAATGCGCTTCTGGAAGAATGGTCAAAAATTCCCATAAACACACTCCTAAACCTTGTGGACAGCCTTCCCAGAAGAGTTGAAGCTGTTATAGCTGCAAAGGGTGGACCGACGTCATATTGAACCCTATGGATTAGGAATGGGATGTCACTTAAGTTCATATGCGAGTCAAGGCAGGTGAGCGAATACTTTTGGCAATATAGTGTATCTTTATTGTCATTGGAACCTGTGGCCTGTCCAATGAAATTAGGTGCTTTACACATATTACACAGGACAGAGAACAATTAAATATGACGATCTCTTGCACATGCAATATGTGAGTCATTAAAACATTTTGCTCATTTTCTTGGATGTGAGAATCTATTAATGATAAATGATAAAACCAAAATATATCTTGAAAAACCCTTTTTTTCAAATACAGTATCAAACATCTGTGTCAAGAACACTAATTTAACTTCAGGGACATGTTCATTTACATTATAACTGGTAGTGTGTATATCAATACTTTATTCCGCAGAGTGATCTTTTTCATATTCCATATACCAGCCAATCAGAAACATGATCTGACATAAACAGGAAATAGAAAAAACATGATTGAGAGGCAGGGATGTAGTGTCCATTGTTATTTGTGTAAAGTCTGTCTCTCTTGTTACATTATGGTACATAAATTCGTTGTGATCAAAAGCAAATGTGTAGTGATAGAGAGGTTTTTGTTAAATGTCATTGCTATTTAGAACATCTAAGAGCCACTAATGAGACCATTAGATGACATGAATCTCAAAACTTTGAAATTATGTGTTTATTTTGAGCAAGTAATTATTTAAAAAACTAATTGGATTACATCAACTAATATTATATTAGCACACCCTACATGCCTTATCTTTCATACAATGAATTACGAAAGCTACCATGCATTGTAATGGACAGAAAAAAAACATACTTATTAGGCCAAGCTCAAGTTCAGTTTGAAAATTGCCAATCTATGTTGTTCTCTTTCACCCAGACAGGAATGGCTCCAAACCACTACGCTTTGCCTTTTAACCAAGGGCTTGGTTTGTCTATGTAACCACATTTTCTACAAAAAACCCTAATTGTATTGATGGCATAAGCAGAACAAACTTATATTCTTATTATCTCAAGGTCTTCATTCAAGGTAAGTAAGATCAAGGACCCAAAGTTGACCACAGCTACTGATATTCCATCTCAATTTTTTACAACTGGACTCATTTTATGTTTCCATACTTTTTTTAGGCGATTGAATTAATGTATCTACTTCGTTCCCATCACAGATCATTTTAATATAATTCATTAAAGCCAGATTTCTTTCAGCTTTAATTCACTCTATTAGAATCCCAGGTGGTTAGATGTTTACATACATCAAACTGACAGTTAATCTGCTTCATTTGGACAATTACAGAAATGCATAATGAGTTTTAGAATTTCATAATTAGAAGTAAATTGTGAGTGTACATTTGCCTGGATTTAGAACCAGTGCCTTTTGCACTTGATATCAAAGAAAATTCCAAACATGTCAGCCCAGAAAATAAAATATGAATATTCACAAGTCTGCTTTTTTTTAGTAGCAATTTACAAACAACCAAATCTGCACAAACTGTTGTATGCAAATATAAAATTCCTGGGACCACGTCTAGGGACACTCTTTCTAATATGATTATTGTATGAAATTAAACATAGAAACATGCATCATTTGTGAAAAAGGCAAAAAAATGAACCAGGGATAAACATTGTATTCTGTACGTTTTAACTGAACCCCAAGACAACAACAAAGAAAAAATGGTGAGGGAATGGAACACATCACATAAGTATGTACTTCCACCTGTTTCATCTGTTAAGACAGGCCTATATTGCCAGGGCCTGAGAAGCTTTCAGGCATAAAAAAGCCACTACTCCAAGACCAGCATAAAAACCCAGACTGAAGGTTGCAGCCTTTCGTTTGTGTGATCCTAAGGAAAACAAGAATGTAACTGTATAATCAGTGCTGTAAGAAAAAAGGGTGAGGCTTTTAACCTGAAGAACACCAGCCCAACTGGGAGACATGGGGTGGTAGCATCATGCTATCGGGGTGTTTTGCTGGACAAGGTGTTTCTTAGGAAATAGAGGAGGAAAATAGGAATGATAGGAATAATGAGGAAATAGGATTTTCTAAAAATACAATCTTATTTTTACAGGTTACCTTGATGTTATCTGGGTTGTTCAGTGCGTTGTTCAAAGGGTTAAGCACAACTAAATTGTTTAACTTGATCTCCCTATTTAATGATATAATACTGAGTTTAGTGTAGACAATCAGCACTACTGAAAAAAAAAATGTCAGACCCATTTATACATTCTGTGTACATTTATACATTCAGTTTTTTTAAAGTGAGTTAAAACTGAAAACCCAGAGAACACCCACATAGAAAACTGGATAAACCAATACAAAATTATAGGTTTATAAATTTCTAGTGCTTAAGGAGCTTTACCATGTTAGGGCTAGTGGACTGATCTTACGATTAATAAGTAAACTCTATATGATTTTATATATAATCAATTATAGTATTTTGAATCAAATTTTCAAAAAATCTTTTTTACGATTTCTAATCAGTTGTTATAGTACTGATTATAGTTCAAGCATTGTACTTATATAATGCTTAGTAACATAAGTTTTTATTTGTTTATTTCATCATTTATCAGGTCAGAAATAAATGCTGTTAATTTGAACTGTCCCAATTTACCCCATGTCACAGTATGATTAAATTCTTACTTCTAACATACTGATATTCTGCAGTGAGATGGACAGGAAAGTGTCTTTAGATGATAACCAATGCTGAAACTGATTTAATAACCTAAAACAAGACACTGACGTTCACAGTCTTGTCAAGTATTATCTTGATAATATTGTTTGCTCATTATGTCCATTATCTCTTTTAGACAAACGACTATATCGTTAAACTATAAATGCTCAAAACGATTGACTCAGTGCAGTGTCATTGTACGTGTAGTATGACATGGCCTTGGTATGTTGGAGGTGGGCTTGACCATGTTGTGGGGTGTGGCATGTTTAGGCACTATAAAATACCTAGCCGTCTACAAACATTTTCTTTTCTTCTACCCTAATTAAAAAGACAAAAATGAGTCTAACAGATATAGATAAATCCCTGGTCAAGGCTTTCTGGGATAAAGTTTCCGGAAAGGCTGACGCTATTGGCCATGAAGCTCTGGTGAGGTAAGGCTGCAAAATATAATTTCTAATGTAAATTAAAACAATGGCCAAAACTAAAAATATCAATCTACTCAAAACACTACATGTATGCACACCGACTTTTTCCCCCTCACCACAGAATGCTTCTTGTGTACCCTCAGACCAAAATCTATTTTGCTCATTGGCCTGACCTCTCTCCTGGTTCTGAGTCAGTAAAGAAGCATGGTCAAAATGTGATCTGCGCACTGAGCGATGCTGTGACTAAAATCGATGATCTAGTTGGTGGCCTAAGTGCACTAAGTGATCTGCACGCTTTCAAGCTGCGCGTGGAACCAGGAAATTTCAAGGTAAGCTGTGGACAAATACCGTCATATCATGCTGCAAATCCGAGAAGTTACAAATACATCGTTTACACTTTGATTCATCTTTCGCTGCAGATTTTATCTCACAACCTCCTCGTGACCTTCGCCATCAATTTTCCGGCTGATTTCACTCCAGAGGTGCACATTGCCATGGACAAGTTTCTCGCCGCTGTGTCTGCAGCTCTTGCCGAGAAATACAGATGAACAACAGTAAAATACTTGTTTTCAAATGATCATGTGATTATAAAGAATGTCATCATGCATGCTCCAAATAAATAATAAAACAAATTGTTTCTTTAAATCTGTGTGACGATCACCGTGTAAATATTGTGTTGTTGATGTCGTGATGTCTGTTTTTACCAGGAGGGACTAAAAATTCAGTAAGTGAATGAATTTAGATTAGATGGGTTGCACAGTTAACTGATATTCAGATACAAATTCGATTGCAAATCCATGCAATGTATAGCAACAACATATTTAGATACAAATAATATGATAATGATATCAATAGTAAAAAACATTCCAATTTCCCTTTCTCAGCGAGGTATAAACATTCTCAAAAAAAAAACATAAAAGCTTAGGACCATTCATAGTGTTTAAAATGCACACTCTTTTGTATCCACCGAGCAATTTAAGAATGCTCTTTCCCCCACAGTACAGGTTATCAGTTATACCTCCGCTAGACTAGAGCCTTTGTTATCTCTGGTTTACTGATGTTTATTTTTTTTAATGTTTTTTTAATTTTCGGCCGTCTTGCAAAAATACATCGCATTTATATTTTGGGATTTTCGCAGACAGCTTGTACAATAAAGGGAACCCCAGGATACTAAAGTTGTTTTTCCAGTTGTCTCTCTGGGGTATAACGTCTTCTCTGTGCACTCTCAGTCGAGAGTGTTTCAGCATTTGAAAAAGTTTAAATATCCAAAGAACCACTGAATAACAACCTGCGTGTTCATTATCCTCTTTTCACTCTTAAAAAACTCTGAGGAGACAAACATCGTCTCACATCATTTTGCATGTAGCGTTTCAGAACCACAAACAAAAACAGCTCCGTTTTACGAAATTGAAAACAGGCAGAAAAAACAGAGTAAAAATAGCTGCTTATGAGTTTAGCGTCTCGACAGAGATGTACTATATGCACAAGTACATAGTTTAATGTTATTCATTTGCTTGTTTGTTTATTGGTGTAGAAGAACTAGACTCATGGAAAACCCCCATGTCTTTAGCAAACACACTGGATACTAGTGATCTAATTTTTTTTGCTTTCTTATTAAAATGTCTCTTTTGAACTTTTAACGTTGTAGAGTTGTATTTTATATAATACAAGCGTTTCACACTTTATTGTAAAACTCGCTGGCTTTATAAAAAGAACACAATACAAAGAATGCGTGTTTAACGTTTTATTTCATGTTCTAGTCACAGAGAAAAGACCTGCAGATCTTTATATTCTGCTTTTTGTTTAGTGGTACTGCTTGCCCAGACCAGCCACGGCGACGTTCAGGAACTTCTGCCAAGTCGCGTGCACTTCAGGGGTGAAGACGGCGGGTCCGAGCTTTGCAGCCAGATTTACGGTGAGGCAGTCAGCAAGAAGCTGAAAGTAAAGAAATGAAATGTCATAAACACACAAGAAGGATGCAGTCTGTCATTAGTGATATCCAGTAGTAAGGTAAATTTAATGTAGATCTTTTGCATTCTGCAGTTATTCAAGTTAGACGTACCGTGAAGTTGCTGGGATCCACGTGCAGTGTGTCAGAGTGAAGCTCACTCAGCTTAGCGTAGGTGGCCTTAACGTTGTCCAAATTCTTCACAGCTCTCTCCAGACCACCAATGACAACCTTTCCATGAGCAGCCACCTTGGGGTTTCCTGTGATAGCTGCGGCATTTGATAGATTACCAAAGGAAGCGAAATACCTCTGGGTCCATGGATACACAATCAGGAGTCTAGACAAAAAGACACACGTATATATGTGATATCTGCAGTCTATACCGAAATAAAAAGATATGAAACTGAAATTTTCTCACACAGTAAAACCCTACCTGGCCAGGCCGTGTGGTCCGAGCTCATCAGGTTTGATCTTTCCCCAGACTTCGGCGATGATATGGCGCTCGGCGTCTGTCCAATGGACCATTTTGATGTCTTAGTGAATTCTTTGAATTCTTTAACAAAACCTGAGCTTAAAAATTCTGAACGAATCTTTACCTATTTTGCAGCTGGGCTCTTTTTATTGAGGCCGAACATCCCCTCCCTAGAGTGAGGGAAAATTTTGATTGGACGAGCTCTGAAAGTGGGCAAGCTCGAAAAGATCGGCGATGTGCCAAGCATCCCACCTTTTGGCAAAGAGAAGAGTAATTAGGGTGTTTCCTTTTCTAGTTATCTGTACGATCAGATTACTATTTTTAACTGAATGGTGGAAAATACCAAGTAAGCGGTATTATTTAAAAAAGACGTTTTAATAAAGGAATTTAAATAAACGAATAATAAAGGCTTAAGTCACAAAACCTCACATTTAAAACAGACATAAATTCATTTTGTCTAAGTGAGCATATTTGAATATATTTTACACTTTAATGATATCTACTTCAAAAATTTCACGTATCATATTTCACTTATTTCACGTCACATAAATATGTCAATATTATTTTAAAAGAATATGATTGAAAACATATCTAAAATGTCAGAATGACACACCCCGTTGTTTCGGTAGAAACTGAAATATCACTGAATACAGCTAGAAATAGAGCACAATTTTATTATTTTTTAAACAGATTATTTTAATAGCACGCTGCATTCTCTTCTTCTTCGTTTAATGATACTACTACTACTACTACTACTACTACTACTACTACTACTACTACTACTACTAATAATAATAATAATAATAATAATAATAATTATTATTATTATTATTATTATTATTATTATTATTATTATTATTATTATTATTATTATTATTATGCTTTCTGTTGTAATTGTTACGAAATTTATGAAATTTATGAATATGTTAAGAAAGTATTATTTTCGTTTATTAAGAATATAATTTGTTTGAGTCATCTTTTAAGTTTTGTGATATTCTGTAGACTATTTGCACTCCTAAAAGTTATCTAAGGTCATTTTTACGCAAGGTTTTTTTTTTTTTTAATTTTGGAGAAGATCCAAAGATGACAGGACAGTCCAAGTAAGAGGTGGAGTCTAGATGTGATATGACAGGGTGTGTCTGATATCAGACTCAATAAAAAGAGGCATGCATCACGAACATGCATAAAGTCGATTTCTTGACATCTGTTTAGAGGTGAAAAACAGGACAAGTGCCGCAATGAGTCTCTCCGCTAAAGACAAAGCCGTCGTCAAAGACCTTTGGGCCAAGATCGCTCCAAAGGCTGATGAAATTGGAAGTGAGGCACTTGGCAGGTGAATTAATTTCTCTTATTGACGAAAAAACAAACAGTTGTGGTGAATGTTAGACTCTAGTAAGCGATATGTTTCTTATGTTCTTAATGTGTTTTAAATGCAGGCTGTTCGAGGTCTATCCTCAGACAAAGACCTACTTCGCTCACTGGTCTGATCTTCATCCTGGATCACCCCAGGTGAAGAAGCACGGAGCCGTAATTGTAAGAAAAGTTGGAGAAGCTGTTGCCAACATCGACGATCTTACTGGAGCTCTAAGCTCACTAAGCGACCTGCATGCTTTCAAGCTCCGTGTTGACCCTGCTAATTTCAAGGTAAGGACCAGACGATGTATACGGATATGTTTCTCGTTTAATTTAACAGAGATTGTGATGTAATAATGACGGATTAAATTAAATATTTGTTTTACTCCATATAGATCCTGGGCCAGACCTTGAAGGTGAGCATTGCCTTGTACTTCCCTGGGGAATTCACTCCTGAAGTTCACTTGTCTTTCGACAAGTTTCTTCAGAACGTGGCCTTAGCTCTGTCTGAGAAGTACCGCTAAATGATGTACCAGTATCAGAAGACATCATATAAATAACATCCATAAATGTTATTGACAATAAACAAAATTGAACAATATGCAACTCTCTCGCCTTATTTTTGCGATTTAACAAATCTTTAACCAATTTTGTACACGTAAACCCTTAAAACACATTAATGTTGCACCCTTAGAAAGGTGATTATTCAGGGGTTCTTCTAATGGGATTCTTACCACAGTTGATGGTTCTTATTTATTTTTTCTAAAACTCTTATAATTTTAAATTAAATGCAATACTGTGTTAATACGGTATATGGTAAATGGTCCTGGTAAAAATCACCGATACAATTTTACACTGTTTCTTTAAAATCTTTTATTTCAAAATATATATCTTTAATAAATGAAAGCGTCAAACTCCATAACAAACTATTCTTATAAAATGGTTATTAAAGCAATAATTTCATTTTATTTTGTTCAACGTATTTGGCTAGCAGGGAAACGTTAGCTACCTAGTTAGTCTCGCATTACCTTCACCAAGAGTTTAAACATGTTGCACTTAAGCTGTTTTGCTAAATCAATTCAATCTAGGGTTAATTTGTATTTAAAAACTTTTAAAAAATGGGCAAGAGCAAGTAGCTTAGCATGACATACCAGAGGAAAAGGTCAACTGTTCTTTCATTCCATTTGGCATTTTCAGTGCATCCAGAAATTTCCAGCATTTTCTGGACAGCATTGAATGGTCATTTTGCAAAGGTTTGTTGTATTATAGTTTGCAATACAACCATTTACCCAAAATATGTAGTATGTGTATTAAAACGATCAGAAACAAAAAAGACAATGAATTGCGATGAATTGTAAAAAGTTCTGACTAATTAGACAATCTAATTGAGTTAATTTCAAGATTTTTGTTAACGCACCATTTATCTCCCATAAAATTTACTGATCCATCTGAGATAGATTTACACACTCTCAGAAAGAAAGGTACAAAACTGTACCTTTTAAGGTACAAGTGGCCGTCGCTGGGATGGTACCCTGAATGGTACAATTTTGTACCTCTAGTTGTAGCTTTATAACTCGTTTAGGGCACATAATTGTTCCCTAAGGACCCATTGAGTACCTTTAAAGGTACTATTATTTTTTTTGTTCCCCTCGGAACAAAACTGTAACTCCGCGATACCCTTTTTTCTGACAGTGCACCAAACTATATCGAATGAAACTGACTTGCTGTGGCCCTGCTTATGGGCGTCGCTATAGGGCTAATCATTCGGGGCTCGATTTTAATCGAGCCCCGAATGTTTTATCCCGAATTTTGCCACCGGAGTGTAGAGGAATTAAGTAAATGTTGATCGTTTTAGTTGATTTCAATTTAATTTAATTCAATATTATTTGTATAGCGTTTTTAACAATGGAAAAGCAGCTTTACAGAACATAGGAACAAAAAACATACAAAAAGTCCTAGATGTTAGACAAAATCATCCCCAGTGAGCAAGCCTGTGGCGACTGTGGCAAGGAAAAACTCCCTTAGATGGTATGAGGAAGAAACCTTGAGAGGAACCAGATTTAGAAGGGAACCCTATCCTCATTTTGGTGACACCGGAGAGTGTGCTTATAAATTATTCTATACACCGAAGAGTGTGATTATGAATAATGTCATTCCTGCAGTTATGTACAGTCTACAGTGTGATGCAGATACAGCATATGTAGAATGTTAGTATATGTATTAATTAGGAGGTTGTTGTCGTCCTCGAAGTCCACATAGGGTTGGCAGCGTTGCTTTGATACGATGGAAGCTTGTGGAAGCTGGTCCATCTCTGGATGCCTCAGGATTCTTGCAGGGTTGCCCTCTGTCTACTGGAGCTGGCACAATCTCCAGATGCCTCAGGATGGGTAGAACAAAAGAAACAGGTGGAGTATTTAAGGAATTAGCATAGCTGCTGTTCATGATATTAGCAGCAGATGATAATGTGCATTTAATCAGATGTACTGAAGCACAAGGTTATGGGATGTGTTAAATGTATGCCAGGCTAAAGAGATATGTCTTTAATCTATTTTTAAACTGGGAGACTGTGTCTGACCCCCGAACACTGTCAGGAAGGCTATTCCAAATTTTAAGAGTTAAATACGAAAACACTCTACCCCATTTTGTAGACTTTGATATTCTGGGAACTACTAGAAGTCCAGAGTTTTGTGATCTTAAAGAGCGTGGTGGATTGTAGCGTGTCAGAAGACCTAAACCATTCAGAGCCTTGTATGTAAGTAGTGCTAGTTTGTAATCAATTCTAAACTTAACAGGTAGCCAGTGCAGGGATGATAATATTGGGGTTATTTGATCATATTTTCTTGACCTAGTAAGAACTCTGGTGCCTGCATTCTGGACTAACTGTAGCTCGTTTATTGAAAATTCAGGACAACCACCTAGTAATGCATTACAATAGTCCAGTCTGGAGGTCATGAATGCATAAACTAGCTTTTCTGCATCAAATACAGATAAAATGTTCCTAAGCTTGGCAATATTTCTAAGGTGGAATAAGGCTGTTTTTGTAATATTGGAACTATAATTTTCAAAGGACAAGTCTAATATTACGCCCAAGTCTTTCACTGTTGAGCTAGTAGTAATAGTACATCCTTCTAAATGCAAGCTGAATTTTGAGAGCTTTTGTATACTGGTTTTTGGACCAATAAGTAATATCTCTGTCTTATCAGGATTTAGTGATAGAAAATGATCCGTCATCCAATCTTTTATATCTTTGACACACTTAGTTAATTTAGACATTTCATCTGGTTTTGATAAGATATATAGCTGGGTATCATCGGCATAAAAGTGGAAACTAATCCCATGGCTTCTAATGATGTTACTCAAGGGAAGCATGTATATTGAGAACAGCAGAGGTCCTAAAACTGACCATTGTGGGACCCCATGTTTCACTGGCAATACACTGGACAGTTCTCCATTAAAATCTACAAAATGACAGGTAGGATCTAAACCATTTTAATGCCTGTCACTAAATACCTGTGTACTTTTGTAAGTGATCTACAAGAGTATTATGATCTATAGTGTCGAATGCAGCACTGAGATCAAGTAAGAGTAATATTGAGATGCAGCCTTGGTCCGAAGCTAAAAACAAGTCATTTGTGATTTTAACTAGCACAGTTTGTGTACTATGATGGGGCCTGGAACCTGACTGAAATTCGGATATTGTTTTCCTTTAAGAAGGAGCATACTTGCACTGACACCACCTTTTCTTATATTTTAGATATAAACGGAGGTTTTGAAAGCGGTCTGTAATTTATTTCATTAGGGTCGTAAATTAGGTTTTTTAAGAAGCTGTGCCCTCGCCGTTTAAGAGACCCTTCTTAAAGTTAAAATGTAGAAATAGTGTAAGATTTATAGACATTTTTATTACAGGTAAATTAAGGGTTCAGGGCCAAATTTACAAATTGCCTACAACTAAAGGACTTTTGTGCACCTGCTCGCAGACTGTTTGTAAGTCTGTTCTTTAGTAGAGCCCCTCACCTCCATCACACCCTACAATACAACAGATTTTCATTTGTCTCTCTGCGGGAGAGAGATTAATTTCAAATAATTATGTTCATCCCTACAACTCACTGTTTCCATATCAGACAGAGTTATATGGAGAACACTTATAGGAAGCTTAGAACAACATGGAAACTTTTAACTTATCGATAGACATGTACATGCGCAAGAATATAGTTGCTATTTTCTATACCTGTGTTTTAATTTAGTGGTGTCTAATTATTGAAGGGCATTAATGCAGGCCTAGTCTATCATTTCTTTGAACTCGTTAAATGTCTGTTTTTAACGTCTAATGTTACAGAATTGTATTTTATATTGTTCAGCGTTTCACCCTTTATTGTATAGCTCACTGGCTTTTTAAAAACAATAAAATACAGTGAATGCATGTTTAACGTTTTATTTACAGAGTAAAAGACCTGCATATCTTTATATTCTGCTGTTTGTTTAGTGGTACTGCTTGCGTCTTGTGCACTTCAGGGGTGAAGACGGCGGGTCCGAGCTTTGCAGACAGACATACGGTGAGGCAGTTACCAAGAAGCTGAAAGTAAACTGAAAGCCATAAACACACAAGAAGGATGCAGTCTGTCATTAGTGATATCCAGTACCAATTTAATTCGATATTTTGCATTCTGCAGTTATTCAAGTTAGACGTACCGAGTAGTTGCTGGGATCCACGTGCAGTGTGTCAGAGTGAAGCTCACTCAGCTTAGCGTAGGTGGCCTTAACGTTGTCCAAATTCTTCACAGCTTTGTCCAGACCACCAATGACAACCTTTCCATGAGCAGCCACCTTGGGGTTTCCGATGATAGCTGCGGCATTGGATAGATTACCAAAGGAAGCGAAATACCTCGATCTGACAAAACGTTTATTATGTTTATCCTATTTTCTGCACATTAACTCTGCAAACACCCTTAGAAAGGGGGTCTTTTTGTAGTCGAGAGATCAGATTCTTATAAAAATGTTCTTTTTTGGAACCCTGCCACAACTGTACTGTATTTTTCAAATGAATGCAAACCTATCAAACGTCCTAAAAATATATTCGAATCAAATGTTTAGCAAAGCAATTTGATCTCTCATTATTTAACATAGCTTGCAAACGCTACCTAGTTAGGTAAACAATACCTTTATCTAGAGTTTACACTTGTAGTTAAACTGATTTTTTGATATAAAAAATCAAGAGATGTCCCATTTAACATAATCAACTCAAATCAGCAAAGATTTGATTATTATGTCTCAGTTACAATCATTTAAACAAAAACGTCCAATTATGTGTATAACTCAACACACGAGCAAATAATAAAGACAGAACGAGAATATGTAATTATACCGTTCTACCTGAGTTATTTATTTATTTATTTATTTACTTACTTATTTGCAAAATGTATTTTGTTGGACCGAAGATTTGTGTTTGTATTACCCACATCGTTAAAGAAGTAATTAATAGTATTACTTTTATCTTAATCATATTTATGTCAAATGGATTAAATTTTACACCAAGGACCTATAGAACGGACTTGTTTTAGCTATACTGAAGTTCAAAAATGTTATAACATTTTATGATCACAGGCAAAAGCGATAACCTGCCAGACCTCTGACCTAAATCCTGTAGTAAGTCTGCTGCTTCCGCCATTCTGACCATTTAACAGATGCTATTCAAAAGAATATGAATCCAGAGTTTTTCAGAAGTCCTCTTAACTACACTACAGGTGCATGTTAATAATCTCACGATAAATGACGTGTATAAGTTTAAATCAATTACAGTGTGCGTCTATTATTTCTAGAGTTGTTGTTGTCCGCATATTTGATTTGGCAATGATTTTTACGCCGGATGCCCTTCCTGACACAAGCCGCTCATTTTTATTCATTATTCATTGTTACCTGGGAATTTTGTTTTAATGAAACAATCATTTGTTCATAAATGCTTGTGGGCGATAGATGACGGACTCGTAGATAGTTCGGAAGCTTAATAAGCAAATGGACATTATATAATGACATTATAAATATAATAAAGCTGAGTTTTTTGTATTTTATTTTAAAATTTTAGTTAAAGGACATCGGGAACCTTACATGCTCACTTCAACCCCGCCCCCAGCTCCCACCACAAAGGGTGTAGTTTTGGGGTGGGGGGTGAAGTGTGAATCTGTGTGCATCTATCTGTCTCATCGATCTCTTGCCACAGGAGATCAGGAGAGAATATACTATCACCCTGCCTTTGATTCTTTTCTCTATTCGATACTCTTGGTGAAAAACCTGTCATACTGACAAACTAACATAAACGTAAACAACATACAAGAATAATTAATTGAGAAAAAAGATGAGCTTTAATGAATGATTAAAATTAATAAACAAAGATAGATAATAATAAATAATATTAGAAGTATTTTAGCGAAAAATGTTAATGATTATAAGTTTTTTTTGTTCTTTTATTTGATTGTGAGCAGCGTTATGCACATTGATTATAAACATAGTTGTAGCCGTATATCATAGTCAAAGTCAAAGTCAAAGAAGCTTTATTGTCACTTCAACCATATATAGCAGATGCAGTACACAGTGAAGTGAAACAACGTTCCTCCTAGACCAGAGGTGCTACACAGAACACAGACAAAGTACAGTGACGCAGACAAACATAGAGCTATAACAGAGATAAAAAAAATTAAACTATAATTTAAAAATTAAAATTAAACTAAAAAAATTTAACTATACTTAAGGTGCAGTCTTTAAGAACTAGACATATAACAGAAGTGCACAGGAAGACAAGAGAAGACAAGACAAGACAGTGCAGACAAACATATAGGCCGACTTTGTGCAATGAGCAAGACAATGTGCAAAGAACAGTGTATACAGTGATTGCAGATATTAAAGTGACACATGTAAACAGGATTAATATAAATATATATAAATGTAAAGTGGCATGTGCGTGCAAACAGGACAATTTAGTGTGTGTGTGTGTCTGACTATGTCCAGCACAGTTCAGTTCTTTTTTTGTACGTGTGTGTTATGTATGTGTGTGTGTGTCCGTGTCCAGCACAAGTTCAGTTCTCCTCTGAGATCAGATTTTGGTTGTGTGTGTGTGTGTGTGTGTGTATGTGTGTGTGTGTCCAGTTCAGCTCAGTTCTCTGTTGAGATGCCTGATTGCCGCTTACCATTCAGTTGTCTGCTTGCACACTGATTAATGGTTAGTTATTACCTCCTGTTTTGAGTGGAAGTCCAGTTTAGAGAAATTTTTACGCTTTGATGCAGAATCTTCTAATTTTTCTGTCAGGGCAAAAAAATTAAAATAAGCAGATTGCTGCAGTGGATTAAACTTAGATTTTTTAGCTAGTGTATCAGCGCTTGCCGTCTCTGTGGAGAAGCAGAGCAACAGCAGAACAAGAATAAACCCATGGGCTCACACACGCCCCCTTCAGTGAGGCAGAGGTACTGTCTGCCTCAACTCGCTTTTTCAGTGAGGTTTTATTTCAGATCAAGAAGACTAAATATCTTATACACATACTTAAAGTACATTACCTAGACTATGGAAAGTAAGGACTTATAATAAAATTGCATTGGTGACATACAGATAGGTAGCAACAGACACACGCCAATTACACACGCTCAATCCAGTTTGTGAGGGATTGCGCAATCCGAGGTGAGGATGAACTCATCGCTGCATCACATCACACGTCTCCCCTGTATTTGAACAGGAAATCTGCAAATTCAGCGCTTTTGATTATTTTGAAAATAATTCAAATGATCAAAGTCATACAGAAATTACATTTAAAGCATAGATCCGTGAATAAAAGTTTATCATTATTGTTTTTTACTTTCCATGATGACAGCTAAGGCTGAGCTTCAGAGCATCACCTGCCTCCCCTGACCGCACGTCCCTGTCTCATAGCCTCAGAACAGGGAGAGCGAATAAGAGACAGCTTGTAACACTGACCTGAAGCTCGGACTACTAAATCTCAGACCTTATTTCTAAAGCTGATAATAAATGATAAATGACTTTATTATTTTTTCAGTAACAAAATTGAAAATATTATACAAAATTTGAAAGAAGACTATTAATCTAAAGTAAGAAAAGTTCTGCAAACTTTAAAATATTAACAGAAGTAAGTGAACCTCTAGAAAATCTGACGCACCCGGCATATGGGTACATCCTTGCATAAAAATAACTAACGAAAATTAAGGAAATCTGTCATGATTAATCCTAACCCTGACCCCTACGCTTGTCCTGTCCAACATATAATCTTCTTGTCCGTCTGTCTTGTTGCAAAAATGTTGGAAGTTTAGCACCATACTCCATGCATCCAGTATTTATTTAATGTATTACACATGTATTACATACACAATACAGTACACATTTTATATCTGTGTATATGTTTGCACCTGACACCAAGACAAATTACCAGAACTGTAAAGTGATCTAACCCTTTGCTGTACCTCGCAATAAAACTTTTTTCTGATTCTGATTCTGATTTTATAACCTCACGCCGTCATCGCCACGAAGGAGCAGGACACAGAGAGTCTGCCTGTGTCGATGCTGCCTGTGTCGATGCGCGTGCACACTCGCTAAAAATAGCTGACTGGAAGGTGTAATGAACAGGTATCACGGTTGCGGCACAATCAGCGATAAAACGCCAGAAGCAGCAATGGATGACTCATGTTTATGCATAAAAGACAATTAATAAAGTAATGATCAACATTTTCATGTAATTACATATTAATTTTGCTGCTGTTTATCTGAAATTGACATTATAAAATAGTGATTCAACACACACAGTTAAAAGCTTTTTAAAAGCTTTTTGCTTTTTCTATTCTAAACCCCTGCGGTTTGGTGGATGTGTGTCTGACAGACGTCCTGTGCAACAAGTGATTTATTTTACATTTTCAGGTACAGTGGTTAGATTAAAATAAAAGTTTGTTTAACACTGGAAATTGAGTCTCATATTATTTAAATTTTATTCACACACAAAATATTAATAGTAAACATTTTTGACTTTATAAAATGATTCTTTCAAGTCTTGGTGATCGAAAGTAAGACATCCTTTTTGTATACATACACTATATTGCCAAAAGTATTCACTCACCCATCCAAATAATCAGAATCAGGTGTTCCAATCACTTCCATGGCCACAGGTGTATAAAATCAAGCACCTAGGCATGCAGACTGTTTTTACAAACATTTGTGAAAGAATGGGTCGCTCTCAGGAGCTCAGTGAATTCCAGTGTGGAACTGTGATAGGATGCCACCTGTGTAACAAATCCAGTCGTGAAATTTCCTCGCTCCTAAATATTCCACAGTCAACTGTCAGCTGTATTATAAGAACGTGGAAGTGTTTGGGAACGACAGCAACTCAGCCACGAAGTGGTAGGCCACGTAAACTGACGGAGCGGGGTCAGCGGATGCTGAGGCGCATAGTGCGAAGAGGTCGCCAACTTTCTGCAGAGTCAATCGCTACAGACCTCCAAACTTCATGTGGCCTTCAGATTAGCTCAAGAACAGCGCGCAGAGAGCTTCATGGAATGGGTTTCCATGGCCGAGCAGCTGCATCCAAGCCATACATCACCAAGTGCAATGCAAAGCGTCGGATGCAGTGGTGTAAAGCACGCCGCCACTGGACTCTAGAGCAGTGGAGACGCGTTCTCTGGAGTGACGAATCACGCTTCTCCATCTGGCAATCTGATGGACGAGTCTGGGTTTGGCGGTTGCCAGGAGAACGGTACTTGTCTGACTGCATTGTGCCAAGTGTAAAGTTTGGTGGAGGGGGGATTATGGTGTGGGGTTGTTTTTCAGGAGCTGGGCTTGGCCCCTTAGTTCCAGTGAAAGGAACTCTGAATGCTTCAGCATACCAAGACATTTTGGACAATTCCATGCTCCCAACTTTGTGGGAACAGTTTGGAGCTGGCCCCTTCCTCTTCCAACATGACTGTACACCAGTGCACAAAGCAAGGTCCATAAAGACATGGATGACAGAGTCTGGTGTGGATGAACTTGACTGGCCTGCACAGAGTCGTGACCTCAACCCGATAGAACACCTTTGGGATGAATTAGAGCGGAGACTGAGAGCCAGCCCTTCCTGTCCAACATCAGTGTGTGACCTCACAAATGCGCTTCTGGAAGAATGGTCAAAAATTCCCATAAACACACTCCTAAACCTTGTGGACAGCCTTCCCAGAAGAGTTGAAGCTGTTATAGCTGCAAAGGGTGGACTGACGTCATATTGAACCCTATGGATTAGGAATGGGATGTCACTTAAGTTCATATGCCAGTCAAGGCAGGTGAGCGAATACTTTTGGCAATATAGTGTAGCTTACTATTCTTTTTGACAGAATAAAGTATGTACGTTAATGCATACTTGTGCATAACCCTTGTGTTCCCTAACTGACTGTGTCCCCACATCGGGCTGAGAACACGGATCAGGTAATGGTACCGCGATACTATTTGACTGGCATGCACAATTGCATATCCAGAGAAGATGGGAAGTTTAGGTTGTGATACCATCAGAAAGGGACTGAAACTTTGTGAATCCTCAGATTTTTGAAGCATAATGCTTGTCCACAAACCCAGGAAATGTGTTTAAAGAGTGCATAAATATAATAAAGCAAAAAGTACTTTGTTATTTGGAGCTTGCACGCAGTTTTTACCTTAAAAAATGGAAAGGCCACTTATTTCTATACAAATAATCCTCACAGTTATATAGTGCACGTGTAAGTCATTGTATAGTGTGATACATAGTATCAGTCTGAAGAGCCAGCAGGGTGAATCCCTACTCTGAGGGAACCCCAAACTTCTGGTCTGGAAACAATGGAGGTGTGCAGCTAAATTGGCACTCGAAAGGGAACATTCCAGTGGCTGAGAAGCATAGGGTGTTGAAAGAAAGTGGATCAGAGTGATGAGTTCTACATTTATGTTCAGGAATAGATCAAGTCAAGGCAAGAAGCTTTTATTGTCATTTTGACAGTATATAGCTTAATGCAGTACACAGTGAAATGAAACAATGTTTCTTCAGGACCCTGGTGTAAAGGCACAGAGTTACTGTATGTACATAAGACAGCACAAAACTACACTAGTTAACAAGTAACCTATTAACATAAAATGCATGTGTGCAACCTGGAACAAACAGGGCAAGACAAGACAATGCAGGAAACAGTGCCAGCAGACAATACAAAACACCACAAGACAGATACACAGAAGAAAATAGTGCAGACATGTATATGGGGTGTGTTTTTCTTAGTGAAAATGGGCAAAAATTGCCCACAGACTGCAAAGATGCATAGGTGAATGCATGTGTGTGTGTGTGTGTGTGTGTGTGTCCAGTCTCTGGGTATTGAGGAGTCTGATGGCTTGAGAGAAGAAACTGTTACACAGTCTGGTTGTGAGGCCTGAATGCTTCAGTTGCTTTTTCCAGACGACAGTGTGTGTGTGACAGAGTGTGTGTGAAGGGTGTGTGGAGTTATCCACAATACTGTTTATGGATGCAGCGTGTGTTGTAAATGTCCATGAGAGGAAGAGAGACTCAGATGATCATCTCAGCCATGCAGAACGGTCATGCGGTCTGAGACAGTGCAATTTCCAGTCCAGTGTTGCAGTAGTAGGTCAGCATTATTGTTTAGTGTAAATTCAAAGCAAGGCAAATGTTTTATCCTTTTAACCTAGAATCTTTCAGTAATACAATCTCATTTAATGCTCGTTAGCCTGCAGAATTGAGTAGTCAGGTCTTCACCTCAGTTATGCACAGGAGGCATGTTGTAACATAAGGATAATGTATATCTCAAATAATTCATAGACAGTCTAAACAAACAAACAAACAAATAAACAAGCCATTTTTAAAGAATTTATTTAGAAGCTAATAAATGTTTAATTCAACATAATATCATAGTTTATGGTTTATCATATATAGTGTATGTTTTAATTAAATCAAATAAAATTATTAGAAGGGGATTTTAAGCTGTCATTTGGTCACGTTACAACGTTCCCCTCATATGTTTTATTATTTCACTTCTTATATTTCCAGGTAAATAATTTACAAAGTATATGTTTTGTTCATAAAATAAGAGCGCATATATATATATTTTTTTTTACCAGATACATGTTTTAAAAATAAATAAATAAATAAATAAATAAATAATGTAAAAGAAGGCAAATGTTTTGAAGTACTTTTACGCAAAATAGAGAAAATAAAGTGTTCGATTTTACCCCGCTCTCTCCTACTCCTGTCATTTCATTCTTGCACCGTCATATTGATCCGGTGTAGCAGCAGCGCCGCATAGTGGTAGAATATCCCGTTACAAATGATGCTTTTATCAATTAGAGTAAATCTGTACAGCAGAGGGTGGTCACAGTCTTTTTTAAAATAAGTCTGTTTCGGTATGAAGTACCATATGTTTAGGTCCAATATAAATTTAAATTTTACATATATTAAATTTTCAACATATATAAATTAAAAGTAAAAATATAGATTTTATCTAAATTTCACATGAATAAAACAATCAGAAAATATACACGATACGCATGAAATATGAAATCCTCAAGATGTTGAACTAATTACATTTAAAGGAAAATGTTATTATGATATTCTAAAGAAACATGACAATCATTTGTTGGAACCATTTTGATGGCATGTTCGGTAATTTTGGACACATCATTTTATCCGTTTAAGCCATTAATGTCATCCGAAACGACACATTAAAAACGTAAATGTCTTCAAAAATGCCTAACAGAAAATTCCTTACTGAAATTTATAATGAACTCATTATAATGAACGCTGCATAGTAAGCAAAATTCTCGACATTATATTTTGACCTAAGGAACATAACGTAAATTCATACAACAACAACAATATAACCTATACAAAACCTTCAAAATTTTTCACATGCATCACCAAAAGTTTTTAACACTCACTATGAATGGATAAAGTGCTCAGTACTGTGCCAACGTTCGCTATTTCCTACCTCGTTCCCCTGGTTATGCTTTATTTCCCAATCAACCGTGTTCCCTTGGTGTTAAGTTATACATTCCCAATTAACTTGATTAACACATTAATCCTACTTTCACAATATATGAAAAAGAAAAGACACGTCTCTGAATGAGCATTAGTCTAAAGTTCAAAAAGAAAAAATATGTTTTTTCTTAAAGCGAACAACAAAAAAATCTTTATGGTCTTATGTAGTTTTCGCATATTGATATAATTTCCACGACAATACAATAAATTAAGTTTGTAAATTTATGTATTCATATTTAATTCTATTCTACAATCAAATCTATTTGTATAGCGTTTTAACAATGGACAATGGTCTCAAAGCAGCTTTACAGATGTATGGAAACAGAATAAACATTATAAAGTTTAAATTACTATTTATCCCTAATTAATGAAGTTTACAAAAATATATCATTGTTTATTTATTGTTAACATATTTCTTACTACTTTAAATATTGGCATTGGCAAGAGTTTTTTGTCTTTACTTACTTTGCTACTCTCATTACTTCTCTTTAACCTGCTGACTGTTGAGTGACAACGCGTACATGCAAAACCTTTGTGTCAATTAATGGCATCTTTTTTTAATAGCATATGTGAGATCAGTTTAAATTACTGTACTATAAATAGATAGATTTCTCAGTTGTCGGTTTGGGTCCGCCCCTTTGTCGGTCGCGCGAGCTCTTGTGGTCGGTTGTGGCAAGCTGAAAACTTCTGCGAACATCTACCATCTGACACTTTGTCTCCGTCAGACACTTTATATGTTTCTAATGAACAGCTGTGCCTAAGGGTTTGCAGCATTTCTAACATAGAAAGTAGGTCATGTTTTAAAAACAAAAACAGCCCCTTAGAATTTGAAAATGAACAGTTACATCTTACATCCCCTAACTATCCCAAACGAATAATCCGAATAAGCACGTTCTGTAATAATGTACTCACCAATAAGGCTTATATGAGATTATATTGATACTGCAATATGAGACATGTACTTATCTGATATGACCATATGACCATGACTAACCCATCCCAAAATGTGTGTCCATGAATTTGCGAGGAGTGGTCAAATGAATATATAAACTAGGGTCCAACACTGGTTACACGTAGGAGTCTTGTTCATTGAGACATTCAGAAACTCCAAAAGCCAGCAACATGCTTGAGTGGACAGATTTCGAGCGCGCTACCATCCTGTATAGCAAATACAGTAATATGTTCCAAACCTGTCTGCTTCTATCACTATCTGTCCTTTCTATCTCAGGACACATGGCAGAGGACACCCTTGATGAAGTGCCAACACACTCACATACCAATTCACACTCTAAGGACAATTTAGAGATGTCAATCCTGCAATACATGTCTATGGACTATGGGAGGAAACCAAAATACCAAAGAAGGGGGAGAACATGCAAACTCCAAACACACAGGATGGAGGTAGGTATCAAACTGTAGATATGCGAACCATTAAGCCTTGTCCCTTTTGCCAGTACCTTTCCCACTAATAGCTAATGAATATACCATAAAGCTCTTCTATGGTTGGAGTATAGTTATTATGTTCCCATTATATTACACTTTTTAAACACATGATCACTCTATTCTGCCATTTTAGATAAAGTTTTAAAAGAGTGGAAAAAAGGGTAAGTGAATGATGAAGAAATTTTTATTTTGAGGTGAACTATCCCTTTACTTTTGCATTCAAAGGACTAACAAGAACATATCAAAATATAGTAGTTGCAGGACACTTTGGGTTAACTGTCCAAAAACAGAATTTAAAAAATAAATGTAACAGTTAAAAAACTAGATTCAAATGATATATTTTTATTTTAATAAACAATTGTGTTCTCTATAGCACAACCTAAAAACACTCTTAAGTGAAATCCACACATTTATGCTGTAGTTCAAGTCTAAAGATTTTTGAGTTTTATTAATCATTGTCTCAGACAAGGAATTTACGTAAAGACTTCCAGAAAAAGTAACCACATTCAATAAAATCATTTCTTAATTCATAATCTTGTGCTTAATATGCTGAAAAGCACTCGATTGATTCTTATCTTGTGTAATAACAAATTACATTAGAGTCAACCTCTTTTAAACCCAGATCTATGAACACACATTAAACACAGGTTCAGAGATGGCACATACTATACAGTGTTACTTTTGATAAAAACATTTTGGCATTTATTTAGATCAAAAAAGGGCATTTACTAGAAAGACATAAAAAGACATATAGAGTTTGCATGTGTCTGTTCTGTTGCCTGCAGAGCTTCTTATCTGTACTTCTCAGAGAGAGCCAGGGACAAAGCAGCAAGAAACTTATCCATAGCCACATGTATCTCAGGAGTAAAGTCAGCGGGGAACAGGGTGGCCAGAACCACGAGCAAATTGTGGGAGAGGATCTACAAGGAAACAAAAACACCTACATTTAACAAGCATGTTGTGGAACAGGATTTATCTACGGGTAAAAAAATACTTAAATATTACAGAGAAATGGAAATAGTATTACAATGAATTTACCTTGAAGTTGACTGGGTCAACACGCAGCTGGAAAGCGTGCAGCTGGCTTAGGTCGAGCAACCCATTGGTCAGGTCATCGATTTTGTTCACAGCCTCTTCCACTCCAGAGACAACAGTCTTTCCGTGTTTCTTCACTTGGGGAGAGTCAAGGCTCAGGTCACTCCAGTGGGAAAAGTAGGTTTTGGTCTGCGGGTAAACAGTCAGCATCCTGCATAGACACATTGCATAGAGTGAGTCCTCGGTATCGGAAGAGGAATTGAAATGAATATCTAAAGGAGAAGAATTGCTCAAGCACCTACCTGAAGAGAGCTTGTCTACCGATTTCCTCAGCCTTTGGGGAGATTATGGCCCAGAAGGCTTTGATGGAGGCTTTGTCCTTGGCAGAGAGACTCATTGTTTCGAAGTGATGGAGAAGAAAACTTCTGTTAACTTCCTCAGAAACGAATCACCCATTTATATACAAGGACCTGAAGCTGGCACACCCGCGACCCTCCCCAAAAACGTAACAACTTGGATTAACTTCAGATTAGACCGTGCGTCTGCTGCTTGTAATAGATATCTGTCTGATAGGAAACAACATGCTAATTGAACTGAAATTTTACTCCAAAATATTCTAATTCTTGCTTGATTTTAAATAATAATAATAATAATAATAATAATACAATCATTATTTTTTTTATAATATTTAGGTAATATTTTTGAAATATAGAGAAGAATTTTTCATTGAAAATATATAACTGGTCTGAAATAAAAAAAAATACCTTATAAATTTAAAAAATTAAAAATTAATTTTTTTTTATGAAATATAGAGCAGAATTTTTCATTGAAAATATATAACTGGTCTGAAATAAAAAAAATACCAAACAGAATTCTTTTCTTTGAAATAAGCTAAAAAATGTTATTTGAAATGTTTCTTTATTCTTTCATCTTCTTTGATTTTTCCATATGATTCAATCAAGGACATTATTTTCTATTATCAGTTTAATGCAATATATATTTTTTTGGCAATTGAACATGTGAGGTCTTGTGAAGGCTGGCAAGAAAATGTTGATATTTCAGTTTAAATATAAACTATATTGCATATTGTGTACCAGCAATACATTCTTGGCCAATTTGAGTAATCTGAATTAGCATGCTAACCACAGTGCAGTAATCTGCTGACACAAGCTGCAGTGAGTGAACAGGAAGAGCCTTCAATATATCTTTAGAGACCACACCCATGGAAACCTTCACTTGATAAATGTATTGCTGGTACACAATATGCAATATAGGGTTAATTCAGATACATTTGGGATAGTTTTTGAATTTCTAGTTTTTTAGGCTTTCTCTTCATTACATTTCTGAAGTCCTCAAGGTATTGAATGTTTGCAAATAAAAGAATATTTCTATCATATACTAAATAATTATGGCTTTCTTTTTGTCAGGAATGATATCTATTTGCAATGACGTGCCGAGTTTCCCAAAAGCATCTTAACACAAAGATTATCATTAAAAAGTATCTCCCAGTTAAGACAATCCTAACTTTGCAATACTTTTGGGAAGCCCAGTCCTCTTTGTTAAATTTGGATAGCAAGAATTTGGGACAAATAATGTAATTTGTTCATAACATTGGCCTTCATCATCAGTTACATGTTTAAAACATTATACACAATATTATACACCATGCTTGGCCATTTAAATCACCTTAAATGATTACTTTCTAAACATATGCACATAATAACTTAAAACATTTGTTGAAGCCAAACTTTGTTGCTGTTGCCAAACTTATGTGTATCATAAATATTGGACTATATTACATTACTTTATTTTATTTATTTATTTATTTTTTTTACTGTATTTGTCTTTACAGCTCTACCTCAAACTTGACTGTAACCCAATTATTTAAGTCTCTCTGATGGGAAGCCAGTCTTACAAGTATTTCACTAAATGTCATACAGTGTATAGTTATGAATGTGACAAATGAGATTTGAATTTAAATTGTTTTTTTTTTAATAATCATGACCAATATATAACCTTATGAGGGGTGGGATTAACATATTGACAGATTTTTGTCAGCAACATAGACCTCTGGTCACTGGGTTCGAACAATATTATTTGTTTTTCTATTATTATATAATAGCTAAGAGTTTATAGGTCGAATACAAATTTTGAATTTATCTGTAGATTTTCTAATCTGACTGCGTGTGAAATATCTAGCTGGAGATATTTGTTACTTGTAGCGTCCACCGATCCCAGTGAAATTACCTTGCATGAATCAAAATGTGATTTGCTTTAAGCTCTATTACTAAGTCTGATTTTAGCTTATTAGTTTATTATTTAACTGCTTATTTACTAGTTTCCATAAAACAATCTGCATGCGCACAGGAAGCTTTCCCATGCACCATGACAACATACTCATTTGGAAGATAAAAGGAGCGATTCATATCTAATCAAAATGTTTCAGACTGTGAGAGTGAACACGCCCCATCAGAGGTTTGCTGCCAGGTCTTGGGAGGTGCTGTCAGATGCATATATAAGCGTCCTGAAAAGACTTCATCAGAACATTCAGAGACTCCAAAAGCCAGCAACATGGTTGAGTGGACAGATTTCGAGCGCGCTACCATCCAGGACATCTTTTCCAAGATCGACTACAAGTCTGTCGGTCACCAGGCCCTGTCAAGGTACATTTATCTAAATATGTATTACCTGACTCAAAGAAATGGGTAAATAAATGACTTGATAAATTAACACTATTGAGTACTTTTTAAATGCTTCTCAGGTGTCTGGTCGTGTACCCATGGACCCAGAGGTATTTCGCTAGCTTTGGAAACTTGTACAACGCCGCTGCCATCGTGGGAAATCCCAAGGTTGCTGCCCACGGCCTGACGGTAATGCAAGGGCTGGAGAAAGCGGCGAAGAACCTGGACAACATTAAGGCCACTTACGCCGAGTTGAGTGTGCTGCACTCTGAACATCTGCACGTGGATCCCGATAACTTCAAGGTGCGTCTGATTTGATTTATTTATAAGTCATTAGGCCTTACTTCTCTTAGTTAATTCATTGCCAGTTTAGCACTTTGCCTACATGAATCATCCGGTCTATAACTTAACCTGTGTTCATTCTTCATCCTCTGTTTCCTCCTATAGCTGCTGGCTGACTGCATTACCATTGTAGTTGCCTCTGTCCTGGGTGCGAGCTTCACAGCTGAAGTGCAGGCAGTTCTGCAGAAGTTCCTGGCTGTCGTAGTGTCTGCACTCGGAAAACAGTACTATTAAATGCTAAATCTGCTTTTTCTGTGTTTTTTGTGTTGAAATCAAACCTTGTCGTTTAATGCAAATAAATGTTTAAATAATCAATATCCCGTCATTTTCTGTGGTTCTTATTAAACAAATTATTTTCACCGTTACATCTTGCAAAGTTATATTAAATAAATTACAATCGGAATAATGGAAATAAGCAAACTGCTACAAAAAGATGAAAGCACGCTTGGGTGGTGGTGGTGTGGCTTTCTAGGCTTTCTATATATATATATACATTTTATAATATAGATAAAATATTATAATGCAAGACCTTTACATATAGGACACATCGAATTATAGAAAAAAGTGTTGTTGTTTTTTTTAATATTTCACATCTGCTCGCATGAAAGAGTGCTTTACTGTGTACAGAGGACCTGTGTGTTTTTGTCAGTACGCATCCCTCCATCCATTTTTTGTACCGTGTATCTTTTGAAATGTAAAGATGCCAATCATGCAATGCATGTCTTTGGACTGGTGAGGAAACCGAAGCACCAAAGCACGCGGAGAGCACTCTCTGTCTCTGTCTATGTCTCACGCACTCAGGACGGCGATACCGCAGTATCAAGTCCAAACCTAGCCGACTGAAGGACAGTTTCTTCCCCCAGGCTATCAGACTATTAAACAATCAGGACTAACAATACACCACAGTACACCACACATCACTCACCGTTTAACATCGGAAAGCACCGCACTTTGTACTCGTGTACACACTGCGTATGTACACGACATTCATGCTGTTACACACATTACACTGTGACACACTGTGCAATATTTACTGATTATACTGTATCTCATGCCATCGTTTTTGTACATACTGCACAAGAATGCATGCAAAGAATATATATATATATTCTTACTCAATGTCTGGAGCTGCACTAAAGAATTTCACTCACTTCCACACTTATGTTGCTGATGATGCGACAATAAAGAGATTTTATTTTATTCTATTTGATTTGAAAATTCCGGGCACACTGGACGGAGATTAAAATCTAACCACTTTTAGAAATTATTGATATTTGACCAGTCTATACGGCACGAACCTCTTTTATGGCCACTTGGAATATAGTTTTTTTTGGTGCCTTTATAGTGCACATTTAAGCTCTTGATCATTACTTTTAGCTTTGCAATAAAGCTGTCGAAGAGTGAAGCATAGTGGGAAAATGGGTTTGGAATGACATAGGGGTAAATGATAACAAAACTTTTATTTTTACCCCGTTACCTTTGTTAGCACAGACCTGACAAGAACATATAAAAATATAATATTTGCAGACACTTTAGGTTGGTCTTAAATGGGAATATAAGGAAAAAAGAAAATAGTTTAATAAAAAACGAGATTCCAAACTAGATTTGGAAATGATTTTTTAATTTATAAAATAGATATTTTTAATTTTAAAACACACTTTAGTCAAATCCACAGGTTTTATGATGTTCTAGTTCAAGTTTAAGGATGCATCTTCCATTTGTTTTTGTTTTTTTGTTTTTTTGTTTTCGTTTTTTTAATCATTGTCTAAGATAAGTGAAAGCACAAATGACACTAGGAAAGGTATCCATGAACAGTAAAATAATTTACTATATGCACACATTCACTCTTAACCTTATGCCTAATTTGTTGAAAACCGCTCCTTTGTTCTTTTCTCGTTACATTGGCAATAACGCATTTACATGACAATCAACTTCTTTTTGCCTCGATCTTACATGAACACGCATTAAACAAAGGTTCAGAGAAGACAAGTGGTTAAGGCTCTGGGTCGTTGACCGGAAGATCAGGGGTTTAAGCCCCAGCACCGCCAAGTTGCCACTGTTGGGCCCTTGAGCAAGGCCCTTAACCCTCTCTGCTCCAGGGGCGCCGTATCATGGCTGACCCTGCGCTCTGACCCCAACCTCCAAGGATGGGATATGCGAAGAAAGAATTTCACTGTGCTGTAATGTATATGTGACAAATAAAGGCTGTTTCATTTGTTTCACATATAACATACAGGTCAAAAACATTTTGCCTTTTATTTAGATCAATCAAGGACATAAAAAGACATATAGAGTTTGCATGTGTCTGTTCTGTTGCCTGCAGAGCTTCTTATCTGTACTTCTCAGAGAGAGCCAGGGACAAAGCAGCAAGAAACTTATCCATAGCCACATGTATCTCAGGAGTAAAGTCAGCGGGGAACAGGGTGGCCAGAACCACGAGCAAATTGTGGGAGAGGATCTACAAGGAAACAAAAACACCTACATTTAACAAGCATGTTGTGGAACAGGATTTATCTACGGGTAAAAAAATACTTAAATATTACAGAGAAATGGAAATAGTATTACAATGAATTTACCTTGAAGTTGACTGGGTCAACACGCAGCTGGAAAGCGTGCAGCTGGCTTAGGTCGAGCAACCCATTGGTCAGGTCATCGATTTTGTTCACAGCCTCTTCCACTCCAGAGACAACAGTCTTTCCGTGTTTCTTCACTTGGGGAGAGTCAAGGCTCAGGTCACTCCAGTGGGAAAAGTAGGTTTTGGTCTGCGGGTAAACAGTCAGCATCCTGCATAGACACATTGCATAGAGTGAGTCCTCGGTATCGGAAGAGGAATTGAAATGAATATCTAAAGGAGAAGAATTGCTCAAGCACCTACCTGAAGAGAGCTTGTCTACCGATTTCCTCAGCCTTTGGGGAGATTATGGCCCAGAAGGCTTTGATGGAGGCTTTGTCCTTGGCAGAGAGACTCATTGTTTCGAAGTAATGGAGAAGAAAACTTCTGTAAACTTCCTCAGAAACGAATCACCCTTTTATACAAGGACCTGAAGCTGGCACACCCGCGACCCTCCCCAAAAACGTAACAACTTGGATTAACTTCAGATTAGACCGTGCGTCTGCTGCTTGTAATAGATATCTGTCTGATAGAAAACAACGTGCTAGTTGAACTGATATTTTAACCCCAAATTTAAAACTTTTCTGAAAAGCAAATTAAACAAAATTAATTAAATCACAATGTTTGTCTAGCCTGTTTTTTAAATAATAATAATAATAATAATAATAAGAAGAAGAAAATCGTATTAGTATTAATTAATATTTAGGTAATATTCTCAGAAGATTTAAGAAAATAATAGGAGGAGTATTTTTTATTGAAAACATATAACTGATCTAAATTAAAAATATTAAACAGATTTTTTTCTTTGAAACAAATTCAGATCAGTTATTTGAAATTCTTACATCCTTTTTTTTCAAAACGCTTTAGTCAAGAGAATGATTTTCTATTATCAGTTTAATGCAGTATATATATATATATATTTTGCTATTTCAGTCTCAATATATTATCAAGTGAAGGTTTCCATGGGTGTGGTCTCTAAAGATATATTGCAGGCTCTTCCTGTTCACTCACTGCAGCTTGTGTAAGCAGATTACTGCACTGTGGTTAGCATGCTAATTCAGATTGCTGAAATATATTTAAACAAATTTATTTCATATAATACACTCATACAATACTATGCCAATAGTTTTCTAATAACTTTTATATTAATATTTATTGACCAAGAATATACTGGTAGTACACAGTATGCGGTGAATTCCGATAAAGTTGGATAGATTTTAAAGGAATTGAGTTTTTAATGCTTTCTTTCCATTATTATAACAAATGCCCCATCACGTGATACATTTCGGGAATACTGAAGGTGTTGACCTTTGAAAGAAAAAATTTCTGTCATATACTAAAGATCCGTGGCTCATTTTTTGTCAAGACTGACTGAAAGACATTTGAAAGACATTTGCAATGACATGTGCCGAGTTTCCAAAAAGCTTCACAACACAAAGATCATTATTAAGAAGTCTCTCCCAGTTAAGACAATCCTAACTTTGCAATACTTTTGGGAAGCTCAGTCCTCTATGTTAAATTTGGTCAGCAAGAATTTGGGACAAATAATATAATTTGATTATAATCTTGGTCTTCATCGTCAGTTCCATGTTTAAAATATTGTTTAATCGAGCATAGTTTTTCTTCACTGAAAAACGTTTATGGATTTGATCAGTTCAAATGCGTACATCTATTCTGTGCGATTGATTTGACCAGGCTTTAGTTCAGGTCAGTTAAATGCAAGTTGACAGAAATATCCCACCACTGAAAGGTAACATGTTCTTATTTGTTTCTTGAACCATTCCTGTCTCAGGTCAGGACCACTCCATGCATGGTAATTTAGTTCATCTTAAATGATTATATTATTAACATATGCACATAATATGAACTGATGTAGAACAGTAGTCCAACTTGTGTCTTAATCTTATAGAAAAATATAGCCAATTAATTTTTCTCAGCATCATAACCTATGGTCACTTTGTCTGAATTTGTTTCAACTATTATTTAATAACAGCTTATATGTCACATAATAAGAGTTCACGAATATTTCAGATTTTTGTATTTGGCTGTGTTTGAAATATCGTCCACTGATACCAATGAAATTATTTGGCAGGAATGAAACTGTGTTTTGCGTGAGCTCAGTAACTAAAATGATATTAGTTTATTATTTGGTCAATGTTTTCGGTCGTTATGTAAAATGGACTAAAGTTAAACTATGCCATTTAAAACGATGGGCTACAGAATATACCTCTAACAATATTCTTACTATTTCCATAAAACAATCTGCATGCGCACAGGAAGCTTTCCCATGCACCATGACAACATACTCATTTGGAAGATAAAAGGAGCGATTCATATCTAATCAAAATGTTTCAGACTGTGAGAGTGAACACGCCCCATCAGAGGTTTGCTGCCAGGTCTTGGGAGGTGCTGTCAGATGCATATATAAGCGTCCTGAAAAGACTTCATCAGAACATTCAGAGACTCCAAAAGCCAGCAACATGGTTGAGTGGACAGATTTCGAGCGCGCTACCATCCAGGACATCTTTTCCAAGATCGACTACAAGTCTGTCGGTCACCAGGCCCTGTCAAGGTACATTTATCTAAATATGTATTACCTGACTCAAAGAAATGGGTAAATAAATGACTTGATAAATTAACACTATTGAGTACTTTTTAAATGCTTCTCAGGTGTCTGGTCGTGTACCCATGGACCCAGAGGTATTTCGCTAGCTTTGGAAACTTGTACAACGCCGCTGCCATCGTGGGAAATCCCAAGGTTGCTGCCCACGGCCTGACGGTAATGCAAGGGCTGGAGAAAGCGGCGAAGAACCTGGACAACATTAAGGCCACTTACGCCGAGTTGAGTGTGCTGCACTCTGAACATCTGCACGTGGATCCCGATAACTTCAAGGTGCGTCTGATTTGATTTATTTATAAGTCATTAGGCCTTACTTCTCTTAGTTAATTCATTGCCAGTTTAGCACTTTGCCTACATGAATCATCCGGTCTATAACTTAACCTGTGTTCATTCTTCATCCTCTGTTTCCTCCTATAGCTGCTGGCTGACTGCATTACCATTGTAGTTGCCTCTGTCCTGGGTGCGAGCTTCACAGCTGAAGTGCAGGCAGTTCTGCAGAAGTTCCTGGCTGTCGTAGTGTCTGCACTCGGAAAACAGTACTATTAAATGCTAAATCTGCTTTGATGACCAGAGATTATTAATTGTAAATATTCTTAATTTTCTGCGTTGTAGTCGAACTTTGTCGGTTAATGCAAATAAATGTCTAAATAATCAATATCCAGTCCTCTCTTGTGGTTCTTAATAAACTGATTATTTACAAATCTGGTTATTTTCAGTCCAAATATGTTGCTCTTATCTAAACTCCTTAGGTTATGTACTAAATGAATTCATGCATGTTTGTGACTAAATTTCCAATGTTTACATTTCCTTTAATTTATCAAGATAAATTTACTATTATTTTGCATGCGTCCAAAAGAACTTAAACAAACAAACAAACAAACAATTAAACAGAAACCCTCGGTGAGCTATTCAGTTCCTTGCCAGAAGTGATGAGGGTGTGTGGAGGTTGGGGTGACGGGAGATGATAGCGGCAGAGTATGCTTCTTGGGGGTAGGGAGGGTGGGGTTCACAAATTGCCTTTTTTTGGTTGATTGTTATGAAACAAAAACCCAATTCTTACAATATACACACATAAATATATATTAATTATAAACATTTACAATTTAAGACATTTTTAGGCCAAAAAAATAACTACAATAAGGACAGTTTGAATTACAAGAGAAAAAGTGTTTTACTGTGGTTTATATTTCAGATCGAGTTGCATGAAAAAAGAGGCCTTACTGTGTACAGAGATAGTGAATAATATATTTTGAAACTGTCTCCTTATGCCAGTACCTATCCCTCCATACAAGGGTGTAACTTTGGTTTCGATGTGAATCCAATTTCCTGCATTTACATTTAGGGGCTATGGTGATACAAAATCCAGGAAATAATTACATTGATTATAATGATAAATCCTTCCAAAAAGAATACTAGGTTACTAAAATATCCATCCATTTATTTTCTATACCCAATTTATTCCTAATTAGGGTCACGGAGATCTGCTGGAGCCTATCCCACACGTTAGATGAAAGGCAGGGGTACACCCTGGACAGGACGCTACTAAACTACACTATATTGCCAAAAGTATTCGCTCACCCATCCAAATAATCAGAATCAGGTGTTCCAATCACTTCCATGGCCACAGGTGTATAAAATCAAGCACCTAGGCATGCAGACTGTTTTTACAAACATTTGTGAAAGAATGGGTCGCTCTCAGGAGCTCAGTGAATTCCAGTGTGGAACTGTGATAGGATGCCACCTGTGCAACAAATCCAGTCGTGAAATTTCCTCGCTCCTAAATATTCCACAGTCAACTGTCAGCTGTATTATAAGAACGTGGAAGTGTTTGGGAACGACAGCAACTCAGCCACGAAGTGGTAGGCCACGTAAACTGACGGAGCGGGGTCAGCGGATGCTGAGGCGCATAGTGCGAAGAGGTCGCCAACTTTCTGCAGAGTCAATCGCTACAGACCTCCAAACTTCATGTGGCCTTCAGATTAGATCAAGAACAGTGCGCAGAGAGCTTCATGGAATGGGTTTCCATGGCCGAGCAGCTGCATCCAAGCCATACATCACCAAGTGCAATGCAAAGTGTCGGATGCAGTGGTGTAAAGCACGCCGCCACTGGACTCTAGAGCAGTGGAGACGCGTTCTCTGGAGTGACGAATCGCGCTTCTCCATCTGGCAATCTGATGGACGAGTCTGGGTTTGGTGGTTGCCAGGAGAATGGTACTTGTCTGACTGCATTGTGCCAAGTGTAAAGTTTGGTGGAGGGGGGATTATGGTGTGGGGTTGTTTTTCAGGAGCTGGGCTTGGCCCCTTAGTTCCAGTGAAAGGAACTCTGAATGCTTCAGCATACCAAGACATTTTGGACAATTCCATGCTCCCAACTTTGTGGGAACAGTTTGGAGCTGGCCCCTTCATCTTCCAACATGACTGTGCACCAGTGCACAAAGCAAGGTCCATAAAGACATGGATGACAGAGTCTGGTGTGGATGAACTTGACTGGCCTGCACAGAGTCCTGACCTCAACCCGATAGAACACCTTTGGGATGAATTAGAGCGGAGACTGAGAGCCAGGCCTTCTCGTCCAACATCAGTGTGTGACCTCACAAATGCGCTTCTGGAAGAATGGTCAAAAATTCCCATAAACACACTCCTAAACCTTGTGGACAGCCTTCCCAGAAGAGTTGAAGCTGTTATAGCTGCAAAGGGTGGACTGACGTCATATTGAACCCTATGGATTAGGAATGGGATGTCACTTAAGTTCATATGCGAGTCAAGGCAGGTGAGCGAATACTTTTGGCAATATAGTGTATGTATATAAAAAAAGATGTCTTACTTTCTTTATTGTTTAATAGGGGCCGATCACCAAGACTTGAGAGAATCATTTTATAATGTCAAAAATGTTCACCATTAATGTTTTCTTTGTGAATAAAATTTAAATAATATGAAACTCAGTTTCCAGTGTTAAATAAACTTTTATTTCATACTAACCGCTGCACATGAAAATGTAAAATAAATCACTTGTTGCACAGGACGTCTGTCAGAGACACATCCACCAAACCGCAGGGGTTTAGAATAGAAAAAGCAAAAAGCTTTTATGAACTGTGTGTGTTGAATCACTATTTTGCAATATCAGTTGCAGATAGACAGCAGCAAAATGGGAATATCGATAACACAATAGATAAACTACTTATTTTGTACACAGGATGAGTTACCATATCAACAACACTGTATGTTAGCGTTATCTCAGTCAGCGTTAGGCTAACAGGCAGTAAATATGATTATCCTGACCTGAGCTAATTTACTGAATCAACGAACTCACATCTCCTTTCTTTCATTTCAGCCATGATGACATTAAAGTCATCGTTTGCTGCTTCTGGCGTTTCATCGGTGACTGTGCCGCAACCGTGATACCTGTTCATTACACCGTCCAGTGAGATCGACACGCGCATCGACACAGGCAGACTCTGTGTCCTGCTCGGTCCTGCTCCTCCGTGGCGATGACGGCGCGCGGTTACAAAATCATGACAAACCAATGTGAAAGGGGGGGGCACAAACGGGATTTTGAAAACTGGGGGGACATGTCCCTCTGTCCCCAGTGGAAATTACGCCCCTGCCTCTATATCATTTATCTTTAAACTTTAGGAATGCCAATCATGCAATGCATGTCTTTGGACTGGGGAGGAAACCGAAGTACCAAAGAACGTGGATAACATTCAAACTGCGCGCACACAGGGCGGAGGCGGGACGCGCTAGGAAAAATAACAGTTTTTCTTCTGCCAGTACCTTCTGTGCTAATATCTGTGTCTAATATTTACACATCATAGTTAGACATGACTGATATTTTCTCAGAATAATAAACTTGTGGACAAAGGCGTCATGCTCATTTAAACTGAGGGGGGCACATGGCCCCTCAGACTGCTAAGCCAAGTGGATAATATATAATAAATATTAATAGTTATGTGCGGCCTCCTCGTCACTTTTCGCGATTTTGCCGTTTTAATCCCGCGTAACAGACGCAGCATCGCTGGTTGATTATGTAATCCGCATCTGTGCGTGGTTGCAGGCTCGTGGCTGCACTTTTATCCTAAAGAATTACTGTATTGTCTGCGCCCCCCCCCTTATCCTCCAACCCCACCCGAAAAGATCACAACACGCAAATGTAGAAGTAATATGCAATTTACCCTCCGGGTGTAAAAAGACGAAGGCTCAAAATCTATTTGTCTTTGAACGTCACATATTTATGTGTTGAGAACACTGTGTCCCCTTAAAAAATAGATGCATGACGCTCAATGCCTTTATAGGTTGTAAAGCTCATTATTACTATATTCTGCCATTTTAAAGAATTAATCTGTAAAAGAAGTGGGAAAATTGGTTTGGAATTACTTAAGGGTAGGTAAATGTTAACAGAATTTTCCCTTCATCTTGTTAAGCATAGACCTAAGAAGGACATATCAAAATATAATATCTGCAGAAACTTGGCGTTTTAGTGCACAAAAAAGAGAGTCAAAGAATAAATAAAGCTAATTAAAGAACTCTATTTGCAAATATTATTATTTTATTTTTTTATAAACGCATTGAACACTTGAGTCAAATCCAAACGTGTTACCATGTTCTAGTTCAAGTCTGAGGATTTTTGACTTGCCGTATAGACAATTGTTAGGACTGAAAGATTACAAGGAAAGCTAGGTTTTCTTGTAAAAGAGGGTTTTAGCGGTATATGCTAAAAAAAACTGCTTCATTGTTTCTTGGCTCGTTACAATGCAATAACACATCAAGTTCTTTTTGGCATTGATCTAATATGAACACGCATTAACTAAATGTTAAAAAATGACGCATAACATACAGCTCAAAAACATTTTGCCTTTTATTTAGATCAATCAAGGACATAAAAAGACATATAGAGTTTGCATGTGTCTGTTCTGTTGCCTGCAGAGCTTCTTATCTGTACTTCTCAGAGAGAGCCAGGGACAAAGCAGCAAGAAACTTATCCATAGCCACATGTATCTCAGGAGTAAAGTCAGCGGGGAACAGGGTGGCCAGAACCACGAGCAAATTGTGGGAGAGGATCTACAAAGAAATGACAAAGCATCTATTTAACAAACATATTGTGGAACAGGATTTATCTACGGGTAAAAAATACTTAAATATTACAGAGAAATGGAAATAGTATTAAAATGAATTTACCTTGAAGTTGACTGGGTCAACACGCAGCTGGAAAGCGTGCAGCTGGCTTAGGTCGAGCAACCCATTGGTCAGGTCATCGATTTTGTTCACAGCCTCTTCCACTCCAGAGACAACAGTCTTTCCGTGTTTCTTCACTTGGGGAGAGTCAAGGCTCAGGTCACTCCAGTGGGAAAAGTAGGTTTTGGTCTGCGGGTAAACAGTCAGCATCCTGCATAGACACATTGCATAGAGTGAGTCCTCGGTATCGGAAGAGGAATTGAAATGAATATCTAAAGGAGAAGAATTGCTCAAGCACCTACCTGAAGAGAGCTTGTCTACCGATTTCCTCAGCCTTTGGGGAGATTATGGCCCAGAAGGCTTTGATGGAGGCTTTGTCCTTGGCAGAGAGACTCATTGTTTCGAAGTAATGGAGAAGAAAACTTCTGTAAACTTCCTCAGAAACGAATCACCCATTTATATACAAGGACCTGAAGCTGGCACACCCGCGACCCTCCCCAAAAACGTAACAACTTGGATTAACTTCAGATTAGACCGTGCTTCTGCTGCTTGTAATAGATAACTTTCCCTACTGATAGAAAACAATGTGCTACTTGACCTGATATTTTACCCCCAAATTTAAAAATAGTCTAATCAGACCAGAAAGCAAATTACACAAAATTAATGAAATCACAATGTTAAACTAGCCCGATTTTAAATAACTATAAATAAATAAATAATTAAATAAATAAATGATTAACCTATATTCACGAAAATAAAAGGACTAGTATTTTTTATATTATTTTTTTATTCAAATATTATTATTATTATTATTATTATTCAAATATATATATTTATATATATATAAATATATATATAAATAAATATATATCAGATTTCGAAGCAAATTAAAATAAATTATTTGAAATGTTTCTTTATCTTACACATTCTTTATTTTTTTCCAAACGCTGCAGTCAACGAAATGATTTTCTATTATCAGTTTAATGCATTTTTTTTCATGCCAATTAAACATGTGGGATCTTGTGAAGGCTGCCAAGAAAATGTTGATATTTCAGTCTAAACATTTTATCAAGTGAAGGTTTCCATGGGCGTGGTCTCTAAAGATATATTGCAGGCTCTTCCTGTTCACTCACTGCAGCTTGTGTAAGCAGATTACTGCACTGTGGTTAGCATGCTAATTCAGATTGCTAAAATATATTTAAACAAATTTATTTCATGTAATACACTCATACAATACTACGCCAATAGTTTTCTAAACTTTTATATTAATATTTATTGACCAAGAATATACTGGTAGTACACAGTATGCGGTGAATTCCGATAAATTTGCATAGTTTTTGAATTTATAGCTTTTTTATGCTTTCTTTCCATTATTATAACAAATGCCCTTGAGGGCATTTTCACCTTGAAATCCTTAAGGTGTTGATCTTTGAAAGAAAAATATTTCTGTCATATACTAAAGATCCATGGCTCACTTTTTATCAAGACTGACTGAAAGACATTTGAAAGACATTTGCAATGACATGTGCCGAGTTTCCAAAAAGCTTCACAACACAAAGATCATTATTAAGAAGTCTCTCCCAGTTAAGACAATCCTAACTTTGCAATACTTTTGGGAAGCTCTAAATGTTAAATTTGGGCAGCAAGAATTTGGGACAAATAATATAATTCGATTATAATCTTGGTCTTCAGTCTTCATCGTCAGTTCCATGTTTAAAATATTATTTAATCGAGCATAGTTTTTCTTCACTGAAAAACGTTTATGGATTTGATCAGTTGATCTATTCTGTGTGATTGATTTGACCAACCTTTAGTTCAGGTCAGTTAAATGCAAGTTGACAGAAATATCCCACCACTGAAAGGTAACATGTTCTTATTTATTTCTTGAACCAAGCATTCCCGTCTCAGGTCAGGACCACTCCATGTATGGTAATTTAGAAAAACATAGCCAAATCACCTTTTCCCTGCATCATAACCTCTTGATCACTTGGTCTGATTTTTTCTAGTATTATTTATTAACAGTCTGGACGTCAAATAATAAGTTTACTTATTACTTATTATTTAACAGAATATTTCTGTAGATTTTTGTACTTGGCTGTGTTTGAAATATTTTGTTGCAGATATTTTTTTTTTTACCTGTATCGTCTACTGATAGCAATGAAATTAATTTGCAGGAATGAAACTGTGTTTTACTTTAAGCTCAGTTATATAAATATATGAATAAATAAATTGTAATTTAAAATGATGGGCTACAGGATATACCTCTAATAATATTCTTAATATTTCCATAAAACAATCTGCATGCGCACAGGAAGCTTTCCCATGCACCATGACAACATACTCATTTGGAAGATAAAAGGAGCGATTCATATCTAATCAAAATGTTTCAGACTGTGAGAGTGAACACGCCCCATCAGAGGTTTGCTGCCAGGTCTTGGGAGGTGCTGTCAGATGCATATATAAGCGTCCTGAAAAGACTTCATCAGAACATTCAGAGACTCCAAAAGCCAGCAACATGGTTGAGTGGACAGATTTCGAGCGCGCTACCATCCAGGACATCTTTTCCAAGATCGACTACAAGTCTGTCGGTCACCAGGCCCTGTCAAGGTACATTTATCTAAATATGTATTACCTGACTCAAAGAAATGGGTAAATAAATAAATTAAATTAACTAAATTATTAATTAATTATAAATTAACACTGAGTACTTTTTAAATGCTTCTCAGGTGTCTGGTCGTGTACCCATGGACCCAGAGGTATTTCGCTAGCTTTGGAAACTTGTACAACGCCGCTGCCATCGTGGGAAATCCCAAGGTTGCTGCCCACGGCCTGACGGTAATGCAAGGGCTGGAGAAAGCGGCGAAGAACCTGGACAACATTAAGGCCACTTACGCCGAGTTGAGTGTGCTGCACTCTGAACATCTGCACGTGGATCCCGATAACTTCAAGGTGCGTCTGATTTGATTTATTTATAAGTCATTAGGCCTTACTTCTCTTAGTTAATTCATTGCCAGTTTAGCACTTTGCCTACATGAATCATCCGGTCTATAACTTAACCTGTGTTCATGAGCGTCGCTAGGCCATTTTTAGGGGGGCTTTAGCCCCCCTAACATTTCTGCCCAGCTCTCCTAAAATTCTGCGATTCACAAATTCGTGATCACCTCAGTCCCCTTTAAATTTCATATGAAAACGACGACAGACTTCGCCTCTTCCCCGTCTTTCAGCGCGTTCTTCAGATCAGAGGACAAGTGTGTGTGTGTGTGTGTGTCATCAGGAAGACTCGTATTTGGGTTGTTCAGGACTTAAATGTTATACAGATCTATGCAATACAGTGGAATGCTGCAATAATTTTACCATCCTACCCTGTTAGTCAAACATTTATTTATTTATTTATTTATTTATTTATTTATTTATTTATTTATTTATTTATTTCTACTATTATACCCTCATTGGGGGCTGAGCCCCCCTTAAATGAAAATTCTAGAATCGCCCCTGCCTGTGTTCATTCTTCATCCTCTGTTTCCTCCTATAGCTGCTGGCTGACTGCATTACCATTGTAGTTGCCTCTGTCCTGGGTGCGAGCTTCACAGCTGAAGTGCAGGCAGTTCTGCAGAAGTTCCTGGCTGTCGTAGTGTCTGCACTCGGAAAACAGTACTATTAAATGCTAAATCTGCTTTGATGACCAGAGATTATTATCAGTATATTTTCTGTTTTCTGTGTTGAAGTCGAACTTTGTCGGTTAATGCAAATAAATTTTGAAATAATCAATATCCAGTCATCTCTTGTGGTTCTTAATGAACTGATTATTTACAAATCTGGTTATTTTCAGTCCAAATATGTTGCTCTTATCTAAACTCCTTAGGTTATGTACTAAATGAATTCATGCATGTTTCTTCTATGTGAAATGGCGTTATAACTTGCAAAATGATTTCAAATAAATCACCTATGTATTTGGAATGATGAAAATAACGATGATCATGATGACGACGTCGATAATGATGATGATTATTATTACTGGTAGTAGTAACAGTGGTAGTAATAATCTATTTATGGTAAAAATGAAGGGGGTTTTCCTGAGTTTTATTGGATATATATGTATATATATATTAATCGCACGATTGTCATGAGTTAACTCGCAACTTAATTGCACATTTTTATCCGTTCAAAATGTACCTTAAATTAATACTTTTTTAGTTTTTAATACTCTAATCAATATGGGCATGGACAAATCTTGAAATGTATGTTGTTTATTATTAGTGAAACCATACTCAGCATAGAGCATGAAGACTAGACATGTTTCAAAGGTCATAGATATTTTTCAAAGAACTTGTTCATGTCTATTAAACATATGAAAAAAACAGAAAACAATGACTTCTTTCTTTGCACTGAGCTATTTACTTACACAAACCTGTTAACATTTTCAGATCACTTCTTCTAAACATGCAAAGTGTACATTACTGAAACCACCTTAAATATAGAGCATAAAGAACATAGAAATGTTTTTCAAATAACTTGTTCATGACTATTAAACACACGAAGAAAAGAACATAGAAAGAACCCAGGATCACATTACATCACCGCTGAAAAGAGTCTAGTGTTGTCTGCCTTCGGCAAGGGGCAGGAGAGGGGCAGGAGAGCTCTCTGTATCAGCTGTATGTTTCGGCATCAAGTGACATTTTAAACTCGAAGTGCTGCGGTGAGAACTTAATTCACATCGACAATAAATGCAGACTTTGTCTTGTCGACAGAACCATCAGACATCGTTTTATATATAAAGAAGACTTTTTATTCCTCAATTTCGGTTTGCTGCTGCATCTCCCGTTTCCCAAACTACGGGCAGGGCTAAGGGTCAAACAGAAAATGCGCGCTGCGTTAATCGCGCGTTAATAAAATTGGTGCCGTTGAAATGAATTTGCATTATTGCATTGCATTAATTTTGACAGCCCTAATATATATATAAAAAAGCAGACAGCTCAGACAGCTCAGCTTTGCTTGATGGTTTGTGACCATCCATCTTCCTCTTGATGACATTCAAGAGGTTTTTAAATCTGGAGATTGGGCAGTGTCTCTTTTTTTTTGCAGAGCTGTGTATATATATATATATATATATATATATATATATATATATATATATATATATACATACACACTGCCCAATCTCCAGATTTAAAAACCTCTTGAATGCCATCAAGAGGAAGATGGATGGTCACAAACCATCAAGCAAAGCTGAGCTGTCTGCTTTTTTGCTAAAAGAGTGGTATAAAGTTACCAGCAAACAGCAATGTGAAAAACTGGTGGAGAGCATGGCAAAACGCATGCAAATCGATTATTCCACCACAGCATTACCACAATTTGTTTACAAATTATTTGCATTTTGTTTTATTTGAGTTATTAAAGCTCTGCAAATACTGCAGGAGCAATATTTAGGAGAAATATTTACAGCAGTTCACAAAAAAATGAAACAAAACTGTTCATCTCACCAATACATGCACATTTTGCAGTGGTACATCATATATATCATACATACATACACAGAACTTAAAGATTTTGATTAAACTGGAGATAGTATATTGTAAGCAGTTGGGTTGGAAGGGAAGACGTCCTCAAAGCGGTACACCAACTCCGTCAAATCAGCTCCATTCTATATATACAGTATCTCACAAAAGTGAGTACACCCCTCACATTTTTGTAAATATTTTATTATATCTTTTCATGTGACAACCCTGAAGAAATGACACTCTGCTACAATATAAAGTAGTGAGTGTCCAGCCTGTATAACAGTGTAAATTTGCTGTCCCCTCAAAATAACTCAACACACAGCCATTAATGTCTAAACTGTTGGCAACAAAAGTACACCCCTAAGTGGAAATGTCCAAATTGGACCCAAAGTGTCAATATTTTTTGTAGCCACCATTATTTTCCAGCACTGCCTTAACCTTCTTGGGCATGGAGTTCACCAGAGTTCACTCAGAATATATATATATACATATATATATATATATTTCTTTTCTGATAACAATACCAATAGTAAAATCTTGAAAATACTGATATTCATCTGAATGTGTGTGTGTGTGTAGTGTTCAAAATAATCTAGCAGTCCAACATCACTAACCAGATCAATCACTGTTTTTGGTAGAAATTATATTTCTACATGGCAAATATTTTACTAGTAGGAGTAGAAGAGTAATAGAAAACCAACAGACCCATCAGTAATGACATGCATGTTGCTGATTCTGTGTAATTGAATCATTAATTACAAAGGGTGTGTTCAAAATAATAGCAGTGTGGAGTGCAATTGTCAAACAAGTGTCCCTTATTTAAGGACAAAGGCAACAAATTTCTCTCTGAAAACTGGAGTAAAATGGGTCATCCCAGACATTGTTCAGAAGGACAGCATACTTTGCTTAAAAAGTTGATTAGAGAGAGGAAATCATACAAAGAAGTACAGAAAATGATAGGCTGTTCTGCTAATATGATATCAAATACTTTAAAATGGCAAATAAATCCAGAAAGTCATCTAAGAAAACGGAAAACTACCATTCAAATGGAACGAAGAATAGCCAAAATGGCAAAGACTCAGCCAATGGTCAGCTCCAGGGTGATCAAAGAAAGTCTAAAGTTACCTGTGAGTACTGTAACAATAAGAAGACGTCTATGTGAAGCCAAGCTATCGGCAAGAAGCCCCCGCAATGTCCCACTGTTGAAAAAATGACGTGCTGAGGTTACAATTTGCCAAAGAACACATTGACTGGCCTAATGAGAAATGGTGCAATATTTTGTGGACTGATGAAAGCAAGATTGTTCTTTTTGGGTCTAGGGGCCACAGACAGTTTGTCAGACAACCACCAAACACTGAATTCAAGCCACAGTACAATGTAAAGATGGCAAAGCATGGTGGTGCAAGCATCATGATATGGGGATGTTTCTCATACTACGGTGTTGGGCCTATTTATCGCATTCCAGGGATCATGGACCAGTTTGAGTACATTAAAATACTTAAAGAGGTCATGTTGCCTTATGCCAAAGAGGAAATGCCCTTGAAATGGGTGTTTCAACAAGACAACCCCAAACACACCAGTAAGCAAGCAGCAATTTGGTTCCAGACCAACAAGATTAACGTTATGGAGTGGCCAGCCCAATCCCCGGACCTTAATCCAATAGAAAACTTGTGAGGTGACATCAAAATTGCTGTTTCTGAGGCAAAACCAAGAAATGCAGAGGGATTTGTAAGTCCCTAACTACAAAACTGTCCAATTAGTAAGAGTGATAAACAGAAATAAGCAAATGTGCATAAAGAATAAAGCTGAATTTAGTGCTATAATGAGGAAACAGAATCCTGTGTCACACACACTCTAATTTCAAAATACTGTAAAAGTGATCCAGTAATCATTTTCTACTACAAAACACTGCTTTCCAAACTGGCTTTTACACTAAGAGCAATTTAAGAACCACCTGATGTGACAGTCTATGGACAGATTTCGAGCGCGCTACCATCCAGGACATCTTTTCCAAGATCGACTACAAGTCTGTCGGTCACCAGGCCCTGTCAAGGTACATTTATCTAAATATGTATTACCTGACTCAAAGAAATGGGTAAATAAATGACTTGATAAATTAACACTATTGAGTACTTTTTAAATGCTTCTCAGGTGTCTGGTCGTGTACCCATGGACCCAGAGGTATTTCGCCAGCTTTGGAAACTTGTACAACGCCGCTGCCATCGTGGGAAATCCCAAGGTTGCTGCCCACGGCCTGACGGTAATGCAAGGGCTGGAGAAAGCGGCGAAGAACCTGGACAACATTAAGGCCACTTACGCCGAGTTGAGTGTGCTGCACTCTGAACATCTGCACGTGGATCCCGATAACTTCAAGGTGCGTCTGATTTGATTTATTTATAAGTCATTAGGCCTTACTTCTCTTAGTTAATTCATTGCCAGTTTAGCACTTTGCCTACATGAATCATCCGGTCTATAACTTAACCTGTGTTCATTCTTCATCCTCTGTTTCCTCCTATAGCTGCTGGCTGACTGCATTACCATTGTAGTTGCCTCTGTCCTGGGTGCGAGCTTCACAGCTGAAGTGCAGGCAGTTCTGCAGAAGTTCCTGGCTGTCGTAGTGTCTGCACTCGGAAAACAGTACTATTAAATGCTAAATCTGCTTTGATGACCAGAGATTATTAATTGTAAATATTCTTAATTTTCTGCGTTGTAGTCGAACTTTGTCGGTTAATGCAAATAAATGTCTAAATAATCAATATCCAGTCCTCTCTTGTGGTTCTTAATAAACTGATTATTTACAAATCTGGTTATTTTCAGTCCAAATATGTTGCTCTTATCTAAACTCCTTAGGTTATGTACTAAATGAATTCATGCATGTTTGTGACTAAATTTCCAATGTTTACATTTAATTTACACCTTTAATTTATCAAGATAAATTTACTATTATTTTGCATGCGTCCAAAAGAACTTAAACAAACAAACAAACAAACAATTAAACAGAAACCCTCGGTGAGCTATTCAGTTCCTTGCCAGAAGTGATGAGGGTGTGTGGAGGTTGGGGTGACGGGAGATGATAGCGGCAGAGTATGCTTCTTGGGGGTAGGGAGGGTGGGGTTCACAAATTGCCTTTTTTTGGTTGATTGTTATGAAACAAAAACCCAATTCTTACAATATACACACATAAATATATATTAATTATAAACATTTACAATTTAAGACATTTTAGGCCAAAAAAATAACTACAATAAGGACAGTTTGAATTACAAGAGAAAAAGTGTTTTACTGTGGTTTATATTTCAGATCGAGTTGCATGAAAAAAGAGGCCTTACTGTGTACAGAGATAGTGAATAATATATTTTGAAACTGTCTCCTTATGCCAGTACCTATCCCTCCATACAAGGGTGTAACTTTGGTTTCGATGTGAATCCAATTTCCTGCAATTTTACATTTAGGGGCTATGGTGATACAAAATCCAGGAAATAATTACATTGATTATAATGATAAATCCTTCCAAAAAGAATACTAGGTTACTAAAATATCCATCCATTTATTTTCTATACCCAATTTATTCCTAATTAGGGTCACGGAGATCTGCTGGAGCCTATCCCACACGTTAGACGAAAGGCAGGGGTACACCCTGGACAGGACGCTACTAAACTATGTATATAAAAAAAGATGTCTTACTTTCTTTATTGTTTAATAGGGGCCGATCACCAAGACTTGAGAGAATCATTTTATAATGTCAAAAATGTTCACCATTAATGTTTTCTTTGTGAATAAAATTTAAATAATATGAAACTCAGTTTCCAGTGTTAAATAAACTTTTATTTCATACTAACCGCTGCACATGAAAATGTAAAATAAATCACTTGTTGCACAGGACGTCTGTCAGAGACACATCCACCAAACCGCAGGGGTTTAGAATAGAAAAAGCAAAAAGCTTTTATGAACTGTGTGTGTTGAATCACTATTTTGCAATATCAGTTGCAGATAGACAGCAGCAAAATGGGAATATCGATAACACAATAGATAAACTACTTATTTTGTACACAGGATGAGTTACCATATCAACAACACTGTATGTTAGCGTTATCTCAGTCAGCGTTAGGCTAACAGGCAGTAAATATGATTATCCTGACCTGAGCTAATTTACTGAATCAACGAACTCACATCTCCTTTCTTTCATTTCAGCCATGATGACATTAAAGTCATCGTTTGCTGCTTCTGGCGTTTCATCGGTGACTGTGCCGCAACCGTGATACCTGTTCATTACACCGTCCAGTGAGATCGACACGCGCATCGACACAGGCAGACTCTGTGTCCTGCTCGGTCCTGCTCCTCCGTGGCGATGACGGCGCGCGGTTACAAAATCATGACAAACCAATGTGAAAGGGGGGGGCACAAACGGGATTTTGAAAACTGGGGGGACATGTCCCTCTGTCCCCAGTGGAAATTACGCCCCTGCCTCTATATCATTTATCTTTAAACTTTAGGAATGCCAATCATGCAATGCATGTCTTTGGACTGGGGAGGAAACCGAAGTACCAAAGAACGTGGATAACATTCAAACTGCGCGCACACAGGGCGGAGGCGGGACGCGCTAGGAAAAATAACAGTTTTTCTTCTGCCAGTACCTTCTGTGCTAATATCTGTGTCTAATATTTACACATCATAGTTAGACATGACTGATATTTTCTCAGAATAATAAACTTGTGGACAAAGGCGTCATGCTCATTTAAACTGAGGGGGGCACATGGCCCCTCAGACTGCTAAGCCAAGTGGATAATATATAATAAATATTAATAGTTATGTGCGGCCTCCTCGTCACTTTTCGCGATTTTGCCGTTTTAATCCCGCGTAACAGACGCAGCATCGCTGGTTGATTATGTAATCCGCATCTGTGCGTGGTTGCAGGCTCGTGGCTGCACTTTTATCCTGAAGAATTACTGTATTGTCTGCGCCCCCCCCCCTTATCCTCCAACCCCACCCGAAAAGATCACAACACGCAAATGTAGAAGTAATATGCAATTTACCCTCCGGGTGTAAAAAGACGAAGGCTCAAAATCTATTTGTCTTTGAACGTCACATATTTATGTGTTGAGAACACTGTGTCCCCTTAAAAAGTAGATGCATGACGCTCAATGCCTTTATAGGTTGTAAAGCTCATTATTACTATATTCTGCCATTTTAAAGAATTAATCTGTAAAAGAAGTGGGAAAATTGGTTTGGAATTACTTAAGGGTAGGTAAATGTTAACAGAATTTTCCCTTCATCTTGTTAAGCATAGACCTAAGAAGGACATATCAAAATATAATATCTGCAGAAACTTGGCGTTTTAGTGCACAAAAAAGAGAGTCAAAGAATAAATAAAGCTAATTAAAGAACTCTATTTGCAAATATTATTATTTTATTTTTTTATAAACGCATTGAACACTTGAGTCAAATCCAAACGTGTTACCATGTTCTAGTTCAAGTCTGAGGATTTTTGACTTGCCGTATAGACAATTGTTAGGACTGAAAGATTACAAGGAAAGCTAGGTTTTCTTGTAAAAGAGGGTTTTAGCGGTATATGCTAAAAAAAACTGCTTCATTGTTTCTTGGCTCGTTACAATGCAATAACACATCAAGTTCTTTTTGGCATTGATCTAATATGAACACGCATTAACTAAATGTTAAAAAATGACGCATAACATACAGCTCAAAAACATTTTGCCTTTTATTTAGATCAATCAAGGACATAAAAAGACATATAGAGTTTGCATGTGTCTGTTCTGTTGCCTGCAGAGCTTCTTATCTGTACTTCTCAGAGAGAGCCAGGGACAAAGCAGCAAGAAACTTATCCATAGCCACATGTATCTCAGGAGTAAAGTCAGCGGGGAACAGGGTGGCCAGAACCACGAGCAAATTGTGGGAGAGGATCTACAAAGAAATGACAAAGCATCTATTTAACAAACATATTGTGGAACAGGATTTATCTACGGGTAAAAAATACTTAAATATTACAGAGAAATGGAAATAGTATTACAATGAATTTACCTTGAAGTTGACTGGGTCAACACGCAGCTGGAAAGCGTGCAGCTGGCTTAGGTCGAGCAACCCATTGGTCAGGTCATCGATTTTGTTCACAGCCTCTTCCACTCCAGAGACAACAGTCTTTCCGTGTTTCTTCACTTGGGGAGAGTCAAGGCTCAGGTCACTCCAGTGGGAAAAGTAGGTTTTGGTCTGCGGGTAAACAGTCAGCATCCTGCATAGACACATTGCATAGAGTGAGTCCTCGGTATCGGAAGAGGAATTGAAATGAATATCTAAAGGAGAAGAATTGCTCAAGCACCTACCTGAAGAGAGCTTGTCTACCGATTTCCTCAGCCTTTGGGGAGATTATGGCCCAGAAGGCTTTGATGGAGGCTTTGTCCTTGGCAGAGAGACTCATTGTTTCGAAGTGATGTGGAAGAAAACTTCTGTAAACTTCCTCAGAAACGAATCACCCATTTATATACAAGGACCCGAAGCTGGCACACCCGCGACCCTCCCCAAAAACGTAACAACTTGGATTAACTTCAGATTAGACCGTGCTTCTGCTGCTTGTAATAGATAACTTTCCCTACTGATAGAAAACAATGTGCTACTTGACCTGATATTTTACCCCCAAATTTAAAAATAGTCTAATCAGACCAGATCAAAATTAATGAAATCACAATGTTAATCTAGCCCGATTTTAAATAACTATAAATAAATAAATAATTAAATAAATAAATAAATAAATAACCTATATTCACGAAAATAAAAGGACTAGTATTGTTTTATATTATTTTATATCAGATTTCGAAGCAAATTAAAATAAATTATTTGAAATGTTTCTTTATCTTACACATTCTTTATTTTTTTCCAAACGCTGCAGTCAACGAAATGATTTTCTATTATCAGTTTAATGCATTTTTTTTCATGCCAATTAAACATGTGGGATCTTGTGAAGGCTGCCAGGAAAATGTTGATTTTTCAGTCTAAACATTTTATCAAGTGAAGGTTTCCATGGGTGTGGTCTCTAAAGATATATTGCAGGCTCTTCCTGTTCACTCACTGCAGCTTGTGTAAGCAGATTACTGCACTGTGGTTAGCATGCTAATTCAGATTGCTAAAATATATTTAAACAAATTTATTTCATGTAATACACTCATACAATACTACGCCAATAGTTTTCTAAACTTTTATATTAATATTTATTGACCAAGAATATACTGGTAGTACACAGTATGCGGTGAATTCCGATAAAGTTGCATAGTTCTTGAATTTATAGCTTTTTTATGCTTTCTTTCCATTATTATAACAAATGCCCTTGAGGGCATTTTCACCTTGAAATCCTTAAGGTGTTGATCTTTGAAAGAAAAATATTTCTGTCATATACTAAAGATCCATGGCTCACTTTTTATCAAGACTGACTGAAAGACATTTGAAAGACATTTGCAATGACATGTGCCGAGTTTCCAAAAAGCTTCACAACACAAAGATCATTATTAAGAAGTCTCTCCCAGTTAAGACAATCCTAACTTTGCAATACTTTTGGGAAGCTCTAAATGTTAAATTTGGGCAGCAAGAATTTGGGACAAATAATATAATTCGATTATAATCTTCATCTTCAGTCTTCATCGTCAGTTCCATGTTTAAAATATTATTTAATCGAGCATAGTTTTTCTTCACTGAAAAACGTTTATGGATTTGATCAGTTGATCTATTCTGTGTGATTGATTTGACCAACCTTTAGTTCAGGTCAGTTAAATGCAAGTTGACAGAAATATCCCACCACTGAAAGGTAACATGTTCTTATTTATTTCTTGAACCAAGCATTCCCGTCTCAGGTCAGGACCACTCCATGTATGGTAATTTAGAAAAACATAGCCAAATCACCTTTTCCCTGCATCATAACCTCTTGATCACTTGGTCTGATTTTTTCTAGTATTATTTATTAACAGTCTGGACGTCAAATAATAAGTTTACGAATATTTCTGTAGATTTTTGTACTTGGCTGTGTTTGAAATATTTTGTTGCAGATATTTTTTTTTTACCTGTATCGTCTACTGATAGCAATGAAATTAATTTGCAGGAATGAAACTGTGTTTTACTTTAAGCTCAGTTATATAAATATATGAATAAATAAATTGTAATTTAAAATGATGGGCTACAGGATATACCTCTAATAATATTCTTAATATTTCCATAAAACAATCTGCATGCGCACAGGAAGCTTTCCCATGCACCATGACAACATACTCATTTGGAAGATAAAAGGAGCGATTCATATCTAATCAAAATGTTTCAGACTGTGAGAGTGAACACGCCCCATCAGAGGTTTGCTGCCAGGTCTTGGGAGGTGCTGTCAGATGCATATATAAGCGTCCTGAAAAGACTTCATCAGAACATTCAGAGACTCCAAAAGCCAGCAACATGGTTGAGTGGACAGATTTCGAGCGCGCTACCATCCAGGACATCTTTTCCAAGATCGACTACAAGTCTGTCGGTCACCAGGCCCTGTCAAGGTACATTTATCTAAATATGTATTACCTGACTCAAAGAAATGGGTAAATAAATAAATTAAATTAACTAAATTATTAATTAATTATAAATTAACACTGAGTACTTTTTAAATGCTTCTCAGGTGTCTGGTCGTGTACCCATGGACCCAGAGGTATTTCGCTAGCTTTGGAAACTTGTACAACGCCGCTGCCATCGTGGGAAATCCCAAGGTTGCCGCCCACGGCCTGACGGTAATGCAAGGGCTGGAGAAAGCGGCGAAGAACCTGGACAACATTAAGGCCACTTACGCCGAGTTGAGTGTGCTGCACTCTGAACATCTGCACGTGGATCCCGATAACTTCAAGGTGCGTCTGATTTGATTTATTTATAAGTCATTAGGCCTTACTTCTCTTAGTTAATTCATTGCCAGTTTAGCACTTTGCCTACATGAATCATCCGGTCTATAACTTAACCTGTGTTCATGAGCGTCGCTAGGCCATTTTTAGGGGGGCTTTAGCCCCCCTAACATTTCTGCCCAGCTCTCCTAAAATTCTGCGATTCACAAATTCGTGATCACCTCAGTCCCCTTTAAATTTCATATGAAAACGACGACAGACTTCGCCTCTTCCCCGTCTTTCAGCGCGTTCTTCAGATCAGAGGACAAGTGTGTGTGTGTGTGTGTCATCAGGAAGACTCGTATTTGGGTTGTTCAGGACTTAAATGTTATACAGATCTATGCAATACAGTGGAATGCTGCAATAATTTTACCATCCTACCCTGTTAGTCAAACATTTATTTATTTATTTATTTATTTATTTATTTATTTATTTCTACTATTATACCCTCATTGGGGGCTGAGCCCCCCTTAAATGAAAATTCTAGAATCGCCCCTGCCTGTGTTCATTCTTCATCCTCTGTTTCCTCCTATAGCTGCTGGCTGACTGCATTACCATTGTAGTTGCCTCTGTCCTGGGTGCGAGCTTCACAGCTGAAGTGCAGGCAGTTCTGCAGAAGTTCCTGGCTGTCGTAGTGTCTGCACTCGGAAAACAGTACTATTAAATGCTAAATCTGCTTTGATGACCAGAGATTATTATCAGTATATTTTCTGTTTTCTGTGTTGAAGTCGAACTTTGTCGGTTAATGCAAATAAATTTTGAAATAATCAATATCCAGTCATCTCTTGTGGTTCTTAATGAACTGATTATTTACAAATCTGGTTATTTTCAATCCAAATATGTTGCTCTTATCTAAACTCCTTAGGTTATGTACTAAATGAATTCATGCATGTTTCTTCTATGTGAAATGGCGTTATAACTTGCAAAATGATTTCAAATAAATCACCTATGTATTTGGAATGATGAAAATAACGATGATCATGATGACGACGTCGATAATGATGATGATTATTATTACTGGTAGTAGTAACAGTGGTAGTAATAATCTATTTATGGTAAAAATGAAGGGGGTTTTCCTGAGTTTTATTGGATATATATGTATATATATTAATCGCACGATTGTCATGAGTTAACTCGCAACTTAATTGCACATTTTTATCCGTTCAAAATGTACCTTAAATTAATACTTTTTTAGTTTTTAATACTCTAATCAATATGGGCATGGACAAATCTTGAAATGTATGTTGTTTATTATTAGTGAAACCATACTCAGCATAGAGCATGAAGACTAGACATGTTTCAAAGGTCATAGATATTTTTCAAAGAACTTGTTCATGTCTATTAAACATATGAAAAAAACAGAAAACAATGACTTCTTTCTTTGCACTGAGCTATTTACTTACACAAACCTGTTAACATTTTCAGATCACTTCTTCTAAACATGCAAAGTGTACATTACTGAAACCACCTTAAATATAGAGCATAAAGAACATAGAAATGTTTTTCAAATAACTTGTTCATGACTATTAAACACACGAAGAAAAGAACATAGAAAGAACCCAGGATCACATTACATCACCGCTGAAAAGAGTCTAGTGTTGTCTGCCTTCGGCAAGGGGCAGGAGAGGGGCAGGAGAGCTCTCTGTATCAGCTGTATGTTTCGGCATCAAGTGACATTTTAAACTCGAAGTGCTGCGGTGAGAACTTAATTCACATCGACAATAAATGCAGACTTTGTCTTGTCGACAGAACCATCAGACATCGTTTTATATATAAAGAAGACTTTTTATTCCTCAATTTCGGTTTGCTGCTGCATCTCCCGTTTCCCAAACTACGGGCAAGGCTAAGGGTCAAACAGAAAATGCGCGCTGCGTTAATCGCGCGTTAATAAAATTAGTGCCGTTGAAATGAATTTGCATTATTGCATTGCATTAATTTTGACAGCCCTAATATATATATAAAAAAGCAGACAGCTCAGACAGCTCAGCTTTGCTTGATGGTTTGTGACCATCCATCTTCCTCTTGATGACATTCAAGAGGTTTTTAAATCTGGAGATTGGGCAGTGTCTCTTTTTTTTTGCAGAGCTGTGTATATATATATATATATATATATATATATATATATATATACATACACACTGCCCAATCTCCAGATTTAAAAACCTCTTGAATGCCATCAAGAGGAAGATGGATGGTCACAAACCATCAAGCAAAGCTGAGCTGTCTGCTTTTTTGCTAAAAGAGTGGTATAAAGTTACCAGCAAACAGCAATGTGAAAAACTGGTGGAGAGCATGGCAAAACGCATGCAAATCGATTATTCCACCACAGCATTACCACAATTTGTTTACAAATTATTTGCATTTTGTTTTATTTGAGTTATTAAAGCTCTGCAAATACTGCAGGAGCAATATTTAGGAGAAATATTTACAGCAGTTCACAAAAAAATGAAACAAAACTGTTCATCTCACCAATACATGCACATTTTGCAGTGGTACATCATATATATCATACATACATACACAGAACTTAAAGATTTTGATTAAACTGGAGATAGTATATTGTAAGCAGTTGGGTTGGAAGGGAAGACGTCCTCAAAGCGGTACACCAACTCCGTCAAATCAGCTCCATTCTATATATACAGTATCTCACAAAAGTGAGTACACCCCTCACGTTTTTGTAAATATTTTATTATATCTTTTCATGTGACAACCCTGAAGAAATGACACTCTGCTACAATATAAAGTAGTGAGTGTCCAGCCTGTATAACAGTGTAAATTTGCTGTCCCCTCAAAATAACTCAACACACAGCCATTAATGTCTAAACTGTTGGCAACAAAAGTACACCCCTAAGTGGAAATGTCCAAATTGGACCCAAAGTGTCAATATTTTTTGTAGCCACCATTATTTTCCAGCACTGCCTTAACCTTCTTGGGCATGGAGTTCACCAGAGTTCACTCAGAATATATATATATATACATATATATATATATTTCTTTTCTGATAACAATACCAATAGTAAAATCTTGAAAATACTGATATTCATCTGAATGTGTGTGTGTGTGTAGTGTTCAAAATAATCTAGCAGTCCAACATCACTAACCAGATCAATCACTGTTTTTGGTAGAAATTATATTTCTACATGGCAAATATTTTACTAGTAGGAGTAGAAGAGTAATAGAAAACCAACAGACCCATCAGTAATGACATGCATGTTGCTGATTCTGTGTAATTGAATCATTAATTACAAAGGGTGTGTTCAAAATAATAGCAGTGTGGAGTGCAATTGTCAAACAAGTGTCCCTTATTTAAGGACAAAGGCAACAAATTTCTCTCTGAAAACTGGAGTAAAATGGGTCATCCCAGACATTGTTCAGAAGGACAGCATACTTTGCTTAAAAAGTTGATTAGAGAGAGGAAATCATACAAAGAAGTACAGAAAATGATAGGCTGTTCTGCTAATATGATATCAAATACTTTAAAATGGCAAATAAATCCAGAAAGTCATCTAAGAAAACGGAAAACTACCATTCAAATGGAACGAAGAATAGCCAAAATGGCAAAGACTCAGCCAATGGTCAGCTCCAGGGTGATCAAAGAAAGTCTAAAGTTACCTGTGAGTACTGTAACAATAAGAAGACGTCTATGTGAAGCCAAGCTATCGGCAAGAAGCCCCCGCAATGTCCCACTGTTGAAAAAATGACGTGCTGAGGTTACAATTTGCCAAAGAACACATTGACTGGCCTAATGAGAAATGGTGCAATATTTTGTGGACTGATGAAAGCAAGATTGTTCTTTTTGGGTCTAGGGGCCACAGACAGTTTGTCAGACAACCACCAAACACTGAATTCAAGCCACAGTACAATGCAAAGCATGGTGGTGCAAGCATCATGATATGGGGATGTTTCTCATACTACGGTGTTGGGCCTATTTATCGCATTCCAGGGATCATGGACCAGTTTGAGTACATTAAAATACTTAAAGAGGTCATGTCGCCTTATGCCAAAGAGGAAATGCCCTTGAAATGGGTGTTTCAACAAGACAACCCCAAACACACCAGTAAGCAAGCAGCAATTTGGTTCCAGACCAACAAGATTAACGTTATGGAGTGGCCAGCCTAATCCCCGGACCTTAATCCAATAGAAAACTTGTGAGGTGACATCAAAATTGCTGTTTCTGAGGCAAAACCAAGAAATGCAGAGGGATTTGTAAGTCCCTAACTACAAAACTGTCCAATTAGTAAGAGTGATAAACAGAAATAAGCAAATGTGCATAAAGAATAAAGCTGAATTTAGTGCTATAATGAGGAAACAGAATCCTGTGTCACACACACTCCCTAATTTCAAAATACTGTAAAAGTGATCCAGTAATCATTTTCTACTACAAAACACTGCTTTCCAAACTGGCTTTGACACTAAGAGCAATTTAAGAACCACCTGATGTGACACAAGTTTCTCAATTAATGCCCTGGTGGGCATCATTGGTCTTTGATTCATGTTCTTGTAAATGCTTTACATGTAAGGTCCATGTGCTGAGTGGACTAACTGTAACACAGGTAATATTTCATGTTTGTTTCGTTAGTTTTGTTCTTTGCCGGTCCTCCTCCTCTCTGGCATAACAGCTGGGAGTTGGTGGAGTCTCTTTCACCTATAAAGGAAATAAAGGAAACAGAGTCATTAAAATACAAGAGCTGTAATATCATACACAAACGTTTATACAATGTTTTCTTAAGCAATAAAAAAACAAAGAATTCTAAACCTAAATCTAATATAAATATTCTATAAAATGTCTGTAGTATTTAACACTGAAAATCCATCCTGATCACTCTAATCCCCTTCACAAGCCTAAGCCTCTTATTGTTACCTGTAATGGTGTCAGGAATGTAACCGCAGGAGTCAATGAAACTATCATCACAATCTGACGTGCTCTGAGACTAGACATGAAGCAGACAATAACACCATCACAGAGAGATACACAAGGTTATAAAAGGTTATATAACAACCTTCTAGGAATTAAAAGTCTTTGTTACTACAAAGACTTTTAGCTATTAGGGGGGAATGATTGCATTGTAAACACATGTTAAGCTAATTAAGATTATAGCTGATTGGCAGCAGGATACAGTAAGTGATTTGCTCTAATCTGTGTTTTAACGACTTAGCAGCAGGACTTTAACTTAGTATCTGTGATGCACAAACACACCTTCACCCTCATGCTATATTTCTGCTTATGCTACACCATCCCATAAAGACAAAGAGAGGTAGATGCCTAGGACAGAGAAGTAGAGAGACAGAGTTTTTTCATCATAAAGGCAACTTCACTTTAGGCCCAAGATTTAGCACAATTTCTGATTTCCGCATTTCCACACAAAATTATCTCTTGCAATCCCACCAGCTATTCAAAAACAGAGGTAAAAAACAACATTCCATCAATTATTCTACAAATAGCTTTATTATAACCCCACTGCCGTAAGAAACTTTCAGCATCATTGACCAACTTGTAGAACTTAAAATCAATCAGTTCTCGACTTTTCACCACATTTTTAAACACCAATTCTACTTTTTGCCCTTCTCTACCATCTATCAATTCAATTTTCAATAGTCTCCCATGCACATCTTTTACAATGGACATGTCTCAAAGCAGCTTTACAAGAGAAGATAAACAGAGAAAGGAGAGGGGAAAAAATAACTAAATACCTAGAAATAAAAATAAATTATTAAAATAAATTATTAAACTATTTTATTCTTATTTTATTTTATCCCTATTGAGCAAGGCTGTGGCGACAGTGGCAAGGAAAAACTCCCTGAAATGATATGAGAAAGAAACCTTAAGAGGAACCAGGCTCAGAAGGGAACCCATCCTCATTTGGGTGACACTAAACAGTAAATAATGTAACTAACTGATTAATGTCGTTTCTATAACAGCAATCAATGGCCCATGAGGAACTATTAGGTCAGTGTAGTTTCTGAGGTCATTATAAACACTAATTCCTTGCTGTCACATGCTGACAGATGTAATGGCAGATCTGTGATGGTGTGAAAGTCCCCTAGTGGCTTGGTCCACGGCTGTCTCCTGGGTCACAGGCTGTCCACACAGATCCATCTACAGCATCAGTGGACACCACCAAGCAACGAGACTCTGACCAGGGGTAGAGGCAGTGGTCACACTGGAAACTGGCAAACACTGGGAGCTCAGGAGTGGGGTGTATAGCTCGACAGAGAGAGACAGAGAGAGAAGGAGAAAGATATTAAGTATGATTCTGATTATGTGATGTTTAAAGACAATGTAGATTATGTGTAAAGTGCAGGCAGGGACTCCGGCAAGACTAGCTATGACAGCATAACTAAAAGGGAGAGCCAGAAGGTGACAGGCATGAAGGCTTCCCGGGACATAAAGCATCCAACCACTTCACAGTCAGCAAACCTGATGATGGTAAGATGACAGCATCCAACACATCCCAGTACACCAAACACTCTATGCCCATGAACCTTCCAAATCTGCTCCTTTACCTAAGAACTATACATTAAAAGCTTGACTAAACAAATGTGTCTTCAGCCTGGACTTAAACATTGAGACTGTGTCTGAATCCTGAACACTAACTGGAAGGCTGTTCCATAACTGTGGGGCTTTGAAAGAGAAAGCTCCGCCCCCTGCTGTAGCCTTTGCTACTTGAGGTACTACCAAATAACCTGCACCCTTTGATCGGAGTAGGCGTGGCGGATCATAAAAGATCGCTCAGGTACTGCGGCGCGAGACCATTTAGTGCTTTATAGGTTATTAACAGTATTTTATAATCAATGTGAAATTTGACTGGAAGCCAATGTAGTGTGGCTAAAATAGGAGTGATGTGTTCATATCTTCTGGTTCTAGTTAGGACTCTAGCTGCTGTGTTCTGGACTAACTGGAGCTTGTTTCTGCTCCTACTGGAACATCCAGACAGTAAGACATTACAATAATCCAACCTAGAGGTAACAAAAGCATGAACTAGTTTTTCTGCATCATAAAGTGACATCATATTTCTTATTTTAGTAATATTTCTGAGAGAAGCCTGAAAGAAGGCTACCCTACTGATATTATCTACATGAGCTTCAAACGAAAGACCAGAGTCAATAATCACACCAAGATCTTTTACTGCTGGACAAGATGAAACCGAAAGACCATCCACTATTACTCTGTGATCAGAAAGCTTACTTCTAGCTGCATGTGGTCCTAGTACTAGCACCTCTGTCTTGTCAGAGTTGAGCAGGAGGAAGTTAATGGCCATCCAATGTCCTTTACACATTCTTCTATCTTAATAAGCTGGTGTCACTCATCTGACTTAGCTGAAACATATAGCTGTGCGTCATCGGCATAACAGTGGAAGCTAATACCATGTTTACGAATAATTGCAGGGGTAGCATATATAGGGAGAAAAGCAATGGGCCTAAAACAGAACCTTTTGGAACACCGAACATAACCTTGGTATGCATAAAGAAGTCACCATCTAGATCAGGGGTCACCAACTTGTGGACTCTGGTCTGAATCCAGACTGCGAGATCCATCCAGGCCACAAATTCTTTTCACATAATGAAATAAATATATGCTAAATGCTATTTTCTAATAAAATCAAATTTGAAAGATAGCTTCAGACTGTGGAAGAGTGACTATGTTTTCTATATTAAAGCCGAATGTTAGAATTAGATCCAGAGTGTGAACTCCACTATGAGTGGGTCCTATTAAATTTTGATTAACACCTACTGAATCTAAGATGGATACAACTGCTGTTCTCAGAGGATCTTCTGGCTTAACAAAATTAATGTTGAAGTCTCCTACTATTAATGCTTTGTCAAAAAAAACAACAAGGTTTGAAATGAAATTGGGGAATAGACACAGTCTCACTGTTATGAACCCTGAGTGACGACTCTTTGCAGCCAGCAGACGGTTGGATTAACCTGCTTGTCTGCTCCCTGGCCCTGGCCCTGGCTCGTCACTGAACTAGATCTGCTCTAAGACTATGTGCTATGCTGCAAGAAATGAGAGCAGCACCCTCCCGAGTGGGATGGACACCGTCCCGTCCTAACAGGCCAGCCTTGCCCTCAAAAGAGCTCCAATTGTCTATGAAGCCCACATTGTTTTCGGAGCACCACCTGGACATCCAGCAGTTCAGTGACCATAACCTGCTGTAAGCTACATCGCCAAGGCGCCTTGGGATGGGGCCAGAGCATACTACAGCATCGGACATCGCCTTCACTAATTTACATACCTATACAACATTACTCTTAGTAACCTCAGACTGACGAAGGTGTATATCATTAGCTCCTACATGGAAGACTATCTTTGAGAACCTGTGCTTGCCTAGGACCCTAAGATTACCTGCTATGTCTGGCGCCCTGGCTCCCGGAATACACCTAACCTGTGCTGCTGGTGTTGGAGAAAATTTCATGCTTTGCTTTAATTAGCAATACTCTGCCTAAAAGTAGTGTTTATCTATCAAAATTATTTAGCTATTGATTAGTAGCTGGCTTCGATTAATGCAAATTTATAATAATCATGCATATCCATTAATATTAGTGTACTAGTGTAATAACCACACTGAGACTGGAAAAAGGAGAGAGAAATGTATTGAAACATTAGGAGTTACAGCTCAGTTGGCCTATCCAATGGGATCAGTGGGACCAGAGGGTCAGTAGTAGAAGAAGGGACCTCAGGCTGCTGAGGAGAAGTGGGAGAGTAATCAGTGGGGGAAATTGTAGGTGAATACTCAGGATGAGGAGAAGGTATGGAGTTGGGTGAAGGCACAAAGCCAGGAGAAGGCAGGGGAATGTCAGGAGAGCTAGGAGGTGAAGAAGTGTCAGAGGAAGAATCATCAGAAGAGATCTCAATAGGGAAGTCTTCAGTCTCGACGCCTTGAGAAGTGGTGCGTGTCCAATACCAGTAGAAAGTCTGGGTGGACTGGTCACGGGTTTTGGGGAAGAACTGGATGCTCTGATCATGACAGATGGTGTCCCTCACAATGTGATGAGCAAGATGGGGAGACTCGGGAATAGAAGTTTCAGAAAGGTGTTCCAGGAAACCAGTAAGCTCAATGGCCAGGCAAGACAGCTGATATTGGCGATAGCGTTGCAGAGCACCCCTGGGACTTCTTTAGAAGATAGCACGGCGGGCTGACTGAGCTAGAGGGAAAAATAGAATTTGATGAGTGAGGTGCATATCGTGTGACTATGTAATCTTAAACAAGGCTTAGCAGGCAGCAAGAAAAGGCAACAAAATGCTTAAAGGCTCAGGGCGCAGGATATGCACCAAGGTTGGAGAAAGCAGTGTGGGCAGTAAGCTAGATGGGATACTGTGACAGTCAAAACAGTAGTAGGCTGTAGGGTATTGTGACTTGGTCTAGGGTAATCAACAGCATTGAAACATCAGTAATTAATGGCAATGAAGCGTGGAGGATGCGAAACAGTATAATGGCAAGGCTTACTTACATTAAAAATAGAAGTGCATCTAACTTAGATTAATCAATTAAGGAAATATCAAGATAACATAGAGAAAAGGTCAGGGTACTTACACATCGTTGTGGAAAACAGTGCACGCGGTCAAGATGACCTGTGTGGGCAGCTTGAGAGCTCACGGTCAAATGAAGTTGATAAGGAAGTGGGTGCTTATATGTAGACGCTATTTTTCTTAAAATTTTCCAAATTAGCCTAAAAATAAGGGGAACTTGAGAGGGGAAAAAGTGACATCATCAAGGGGAGGATGATCTCAATTTAGGGGCAGTATCGGGACAAATAAGAAATAATGGAAAATGGGGAAAATATGTAAATTAAGTGAGGAGGGGCCAAATTAGCTCAAACTTGAAAATATTGGGAAACTGCTCAACATATTCAAATTTAAAGAAGGTGGCGCCATGGGGTGCCCGAGGTATAGGCAGAGGGGAATTTTTAAGGATTTTCAGACCAGCTGCTCTCTTCAGAAATGCATGTGATTGACTGCATGGCTGAATAAAGAAACCTACTTCTTCTCATCTGCTGACTGAGATCTCCTTTATTTTGACTAAGTTTTCGATAGTTATTGAGTGTATTGGGTAAGACTATGGAAAGCTAAAAGAAATCGACACAAACTAAATTCCACCCAGTGATATGTCCACTCGGAGGGGGCTCTGAGTTCTGACACTGGATCCCCTAAAGGCCTACCTTAAGACTGAGTCTCCTCTAACCAGAGCTCTTTCAGGTTTCTCAGCGGGTGCTTCAATAAGGAGAGCAAACCTGTTGGACATGTGAAGAGGAGAGGAGTGGTGCTCCCGTGGGCAAGCCTTAGCGTTAGTTGGCTATGCGACTATGCCGTCGAGTCGTCACCCATTCGCCCCGCTGTGAGAGCTCTAATGCCAGAGTTCTGGGGTTACTAACTCCACCTAAGGCATCCAGACTTCCCCCTACAGACACTACACTGCTCTCGCTATCACTAACCCTCTCTAGTGTCTGGATGCGCATCTCTACAGCTAATATCTTCTCTGTCAGAGAGCTAACTAGCATACACTTATCACAGGTAAAATTAACGCTAACAATGGAGGAAGAATTGCTAAACATCCTGCAGCTCACACACTGTACAAGCTGAAAGTTAGTCATACTGTATGATCACGTACCTTTGAGTGAATTTAACCTTGATATTGAAGAGCTCCGAAGTGGAATTTCCTCCGATTGCTGTTTGAAAGCCGAAAACAAAAGCTTCTCCAGAGAAAAAACAAAAGAACAATTAACTGCAATATGTAAGTAAAGATTTTGAAAACGAAACCTGACAGCGTAAAATATTTAGGCGAAAGAGAAAAAACCCTATCTTTATTTGTCTTGTAATATAAATTGATCTTTTAGCTTGTCCAATTAAAAAATTTAACAGCTGACTTTTTTCCTTTGGGATGCTCTATAATGTGGACCAAAAATAAAGCTCTGAAAGGAGAACTTCTCACCAAAGTTCAAAAAAGTTCCATTGTAATACTCCTTCAATAAGGTGCGTTCTCCTGCTGTTACTGTCTGCTTTAATAGATCTAACACTTTACCCATGTCGTTCTGACTGAACTCCCAAATGTCATGTGACCGCTTGAACATTGCTTAGTTCAGGGCCACCACTCTCCGTTAAACTGTCGTCAAATAGTCAGTCAAATGGTCAGTCAAATGGTCAGTGAGACGGACAAGGATTGTGCGTTCTGTATAATTAAACAAATGAATAATTTTCTGAATGAATGAAAAATGAATGTCCTGCTGCTGATGAGACTGGTCAAGCAAATATTTCTGCTTTATTTCTGTTCGATGCTATTGTAAAGCCTATTTATTCTAATATAACTATATTTAAGACATTTTTTGTAATAAAACCTATGAACTCTATTAAACTATAATATTGTTCTCCAGCTGAAGCCATGCTTGCTGATATTGTGGTCTATAACTCCTCCCCGAACTGCCCACTGCCCTGTATCTCACTCTCTCATTGGCTGTAGGTCATCGCCAAGGTTTTTTTAGTCAGGACTCCTTTCACACTGCAGGATTTTGAGTCGCTGACAGGTCCAGATATTTAACATGCCAAATATTTCACAGGCATCGGTGAAACCAAAAGAGTAAATAAAATAGTAGATTTAAATAGAGTGACAAATAATTAAGCAGAATTTAAAAGAGACCAAAATGGCAGTAGCTGAAACTATTCAAATTAAATGTCATATGTTTTCTGACTCAATAAGTTGAACTCTATTTAAATAAAACTATTGTCCATATGTTTGATCCTGGAGGTGCAGACACAGTAATAACCCTAATACAGAGTGAATAAGGTCAAGGAAATTACCATCATCTATATGGTCATAAACACAAAATATAGTGGATAAATAACATAAGCTTGTTTCCAAAATACAGGGCCATGGAAAACATTGATGCCTCATTGATAACAAAAAGGGAAGAAAAAAGAAGCACAGAAACATTTTAAACACATAAAGAATTTCTCAAGTTTGATACAAATCTGGTTTTCATAAAAATTGAAGAAGCTTGCAACTAGCAAAAGTTAAACCAATTAATTAACAGGTTTTAAGCATGGATTAGTGTTAGCTTCACTTTCAGATTTGGGAACTTATCTCTGATGACTTCTCTGAAGATAAACGATGACGCGCTTTCACAATACTCTTATTATTACTATTACTCTTAAAGGACATTTTCTGACATGCTTTGTATTGAAATTTACTGAATCCCCGGTTTAGTAAAATCTTGCCTTTAGACTGAACTGAGCATTTCCAATAAACTAAAACATTAAGAACACTGTACCGCACAGTGGGGGCAGTGATGATCCCGATGAAGATGATTCGACACCAGCTCAGGGGATGAGATGTCAGGACCACGAAGATGTGCTTCAGGAAGAATGTGTTCAGTTCTGTGAGCTGTGGACAAGAGTGAAAAGACACAAGCATTTCAAAACACGGCTACAGAGGAAATGTTACACCAGAAAATCTGATGTGAGTAGTCAGCAAATCTGGGGAGAAAAAAAACAGCCCTCTGCTTTCACACACCTGTCAGATGATCATGAAGAGATAAATCCATGCCACTCTTTGGACGGAAGATTTGGTGTCAAACCAGAGCACATAGGTCCAACTGGCTGGAGTAAACTGCACACTTTAGCTTTCTCGTAGCACTGTGAATGTCCCTGAGGACATGGACACACATGAGAACAATCTATATGAACACATACATGAAGAGGCACACATTGAGACATAGGGACACATGGATACAGGGGCGCACACACAGACAAAAGGACACACACAAACAGGGACACACACACAAACAGAGGGACACACAGAGACAGAGGGACACACACAGAGACAGATGGACACACACACAGAGAGACAGAAGGACACACACACAGAGACAGAAGGACACACACACAGAGACAGATGGACACACACACAGAGAGACAGAAGGACACACACAGAGACAGAAGGACACACACACAGAGACAGAAGGACACACACAGAGAGACAGATGGACACACACACAGAGACAGAAGGACACACACACACAGACAGAAGGACACACACAGAGACAGAAGGACACACACAGAGACAGATGGACACACACACAGAGACAGAAGGACACACACACACACAGACAGAAGGACACACACACACACACAGTGACAGAAGGACACACACACAGACAGAAGGACACACACACAGAAAGGGACAAACACAAAGACAGGGATAAACACAGACAGGCACAAACACAGACACAGACACACGCACACACAGACACACACACGCACACACAGATTCATTCATTCAATCATCTTTAGTATTCATTTATCTACATCCTGGGCAGGGTGGCTGGATGGATCTGGGAACACTGGACATGAGCCTGAAGTACTTATTAGATGGTAGTACATCAATCACATGGCACCAGGTACACACACACACACTTATTCATACCTAGGGGCAGTTTATAGCTGCTAATCCAAGCTACTGACAAATGTTTGGGAGGTGGGAGAAAACCAGAGAACCCAGAGGAAACCCACAGAGACACAGAGATGATGTGTGAAACTCTACACAGACAGTATCTACTTGTTTTATTGTTTTTTTCCTTTCAGAAAATCTATTCTCAATGTATTGTAATCTTAATGATATTCCAATTGTAATAAAAATATGCCTATTCTTTTAATCGCATGGTCACCTGCCTGAGGAAGTAACTTTTCTTAAAAGGCTAACATAATATCATGTTGCTGTTATAACATCTATATTTCATTCATGCTGCCTTCGAATCTTAATAAATACTTTCAACAACTAAGTAGTGTTCAGAGATATATTAACACTTGAGCAATTTAGCCAACATTGTAGTTGGCTTCACCTAAATCATGACCTAAATCAACCATCTCCTAAATCATGTGAAACATTAAACCCTTCAGAAACCTATTTTAGTGTGTATCATGAGTTCTGATTATCTTTCCATTTGCACCTAGATATCTAAACTGCTTATAGTGTGTCAAAAGTCCCATCTCTGAGTTCTGCATGAAACCCAATAACACCATTATCAAGGATTGGTGAAAACAGTAGAGTCCAAATGCATACGATTTGAATTACAGCAATAACACATTGAGCATGTTTTTGTAAGTAACAAAAATGGTCTTTGACAAGTAACAAAAAACAACAAGTAGTCAAATAGTGTATTTTAACACAGTAACAAAATGCCAGTTAAAATACTAGCAAAACTAGCAGATCGTGGGTATCTGTGAGTATGTATGTGTGTCATTTTTCGCGTGTTCAAGGAAGTGCATGTTAGCTTTCACTCTCCCCAGGTGCTGTCATGTGATGGGGAGTGTTAGCTAGAGTGATATGGCAGGACCAAAAAAGGGGAGAAAATGAAAAAAAAATGCCTACAATTTCTGTTCACTCTCAGCTATAATAAAAACCCATCCGACTTCACTCTACCAGAAGCTCTACACTGCCTTCTTTGTCAGGTCTGGAGAGCTGTTTGATCACACAGCATGCCTTTAGTAAAAAAAATAAAGTGGTGCTGTTCTTTTCCCAACTAATAAGACACTTAGAAGAACCACTTGGACAAGAGCACAAGACTCACTTGATACTGGCCCAGCAATAAGTGCTGAGCCAGACACCACCTCCATTGCACAGCAGGATGTCAGGAACGGCCTGGTCCCACTAGTACTCAGCAAAGTTGGGCAGTAAGTGCATGAAAAATAACTGAAAGAGAATGAGAGCGAATGAATGAATTAAAATCATATCTTAAATAAATAACAAAAAAATTTGGAAAACAAAAATAATATACAGCTTTTCCTCTGTCTCACCCCAAACATTTAGATCTAATGAAAAAAACTATTTTGTGAGCTTGTAGCCAGTCTCCAAACAATATCTTGCAACCCCACAAGCGTAGCCAGAAGGTTCAATGTTTTTTTTTTTTGTTTTTTTTTACATATGTAGAAATCCCAACACATCATTAATCAACTTTACTATCATTAAAATTGGGTTTTTATAGCTGATAGCCAATTGAATTAAATGGATCAATTGAATTTATTGAATCAAAACCTTGACACTCCTGTATTCTGGCAGTGGAAACTATTTAATGTTTAAATAACATTCAGGAAATAAATCTGAAGTCTGGAATTTATTTTAGAATTAAAGGTGTCTCTGGGTACAAAACGTTTGAGAACCTCCTGTCCTGATAGGTATATAACACCTATAGTGCATTTTACTGTTGTATGGATTAAGAGCACTAATTATGAAACAGGGTATGTTCCCAGCAGCTTACTAGCTATAAAGTTTCCATTATTTAGTAAGAAGAAATTCATCATTTTTGAAAGAAACAAACAAAAAAAAAATAGCAGGGCTTAAATACTACTTATTTTTGATCTTTGTAATATTTTACTATTCATTAATTTAGTATTTTTGTTAACTTTTATAATGAAGGAACACCTATTCAATCAAACACATGAACTGTTTTTTTAGATTGAAGTACAATTCTTTGTTTTGTCTTAAGGTTATGCAAACTGTATTTGAATCTTAAAGTGTACACAGGTACTCAGAGGTGCTCATGTACATCAACTCCTGATGAGCTCAGGCTACGCAATCAGGGAAATCATGCGTCTGAACAAAATACCTGCTCAGCTGCTTGTGTAATTTTAACTGTGCATGTAAATGCAGCATCATGTATGTAAAGAAAACACAGTGTTTTACAAATCAGGCTGTTTTTGAGACCTAAAAAGCCTCTGCACATGTAAAAGAGAAAAAAAACTACAGAATAGTTTAAGGGAATGTTTTATGGAAATGTTATAGTAGACTAGCTCTTTCAAGCAGGTATCTGTGACGATAAATTGATCAATAAAGCGTATTAGTGAGGCAAACATAGTAGGACATAATGCGCAATAAAGGCAACCCATAACACTATCATCTGAAGCTAATAAAGTTCACTGTAAAATTCGCTCCCTTTGCAGTCTAATTATTGCAAAGACTTGTAGTGTAGTGTTTCTGGCCACACCTTTGTGAGCTCCCACATTATGTTGATGGTCCAACAGAGGCTGTAGCTGCAGATTAGCAGAGTTTTCATGGCCCAGCCCCAAAAATGGACACAGGCAAAAAAAAAAGTGCCTGAGGATGCGTTCCCATGTGATCACATGACAATTCACTGCACAGTAAGAAAGAAGGGACAGCAGAGGGGACAAAGAAGTGTAGATAATAAAAAGAGGAGTTTGTACAGATACACAAAATATACATACACTGAGGAGCATGTATAGAACTGCTGTTATAGTGAATTCAGTCACAAACACTGATCAACTGGCTCATGTTTCAATAGGAGTGATCCATGTTTAGTTTTGTTTTGATTTATTTTATTTTTAATTCTTTTTTTAAATAAATAAATGAATTAAAAACACACATAAGCAGTTGGACATTGAGAAATTGTGCACACAGAAATACGAATATAAATTTGAAATATCTCTGGTTCAAATATCGTAAACAATGATCTGCAGAGATGTGGAAAAAAGTGATCTGGTCAGATGAGTAATCCTTCACCATTTTCTTATGTGTGTGAGTGTATGTGTTTCCTACACCAGAAAAAAACAAACACTGCTTGACTCCTATGACTCTGCTGTGCTAGAGAGAAATTTGGCTGCCATAGTTTGAGTCCATCTGCTTATGGGAGTGTTAAGAGAAATTCTCCACTATCATTGTCTTTTGAAGGAATATCTTTTGGAGAAAAAAACTGGTGTTCTGTCTTCTAATATACATTGCTCAAAAAAATGAAAGGAACACATTTTAATCAGAGTATAGCATCAAGTCAGTTAAACCTCTGGGATACTGATCTGGTAAGTTAAGTAGCAGAGGTGGTTGTTAATTAGTTTCAACTGCTTTGGTGTTAATGAAATTAACAACTGACCCCCAAAACAGAAATGGTTTTACAGGTGGAGGCCACTGACATTTTTTTCTCTACTCATCTTTCTGACTGTGTTTCACTAGTTTTGCATTTGGCTAGGGTCAGTGTCACTACTGGTAGCATGAGGCAATACCTGGACCCTACAGAGCTTGCACAGGCAGTCCAAATCCTCCAGGATGGCACATCAATACGTGCGATTGCCAGAATGTTTGCTGTGGTTTGCTGGACAGGGCCATATAAGGTCCTTAACCCATCAGCAGGACCGGTATCTCCTCCTTTGTGCGGGGAGGAACAGGATGAGCACTACCAGAGCCCTACAAAATGACCTCCAACAGACCACTGGTGTGAATGTCTCTGACCAAACAATCAAACAGACTTCATGAGGGTGGCCTGAGGGCCCAGCGTCCTGCGCTTACTGCCCAGCACCTTGGAGCTTTTGGCATTGGCATTTGTCATTGAACACCAAAATTGGCAGGTCCGCCACTGGTGCTCTTCACAGATGAGAGCATTCACCCTGAGCACACGTGAAAGAGCATGACTGGTTTGGTGGTGGGTCAGTGATGGTCTAAGGAGGCATATCCTTTGAGGGATGCACAGACCTCTACAGGCTAGACAATGGCACCCTGACTACCATTAGGTATCGGGATGAAATCCTTGGACCCATTGTCAGACCCTACGCTGGTGCAGTGGGTCCTGGGTTCCTCCTGGTGCACGACAATGCCCGGCCTCATGTGGCAAGAGTATGCAGGCAGTTCTTGGAGAATGAAGGAATTGATACCATTGAATGGCCTCCACGCTCGCCTGACCTAAATCCAATAGAACACCTCTGGGACATTATGTTTCGGTCCATCCGACATCGCTAGGTTGCACCTCAGTCTGTCCAGGAGCTCAGAGATAACCTGGTCCAGATCTGAGAGGAAATACCCCAGGACACCATCGTTCGTCTCATTAGGAGCATGCCCTGATGTTGCACATGGGAGGCTTAAAAACTAAAAACTACTGAGTACCATTTTGAGTTGCTGCAATGAAATTCCAGGAAAATAGACTAGCCTGCTGCATCAGTTTTTCACTTTGATTTTCGGGGTGTCTTTGAATTCAGCCCTCTGTATGTTGATTATTTTCTTTTCCATCAAACAATGTGGCATCCTTTCATTCCTAACACATTACCCAGTCCATATCAGTATACATATCTAGCACGATATTTTTCCCCATTGAGATCTGATGTGTTTTCAAAGTGTTCCTTTCATTTTTTTGAGCAGTATATTTCCAGAGACTTGGATAATGTATGCCAAAGCATGCTGAAGCTGTTCTGGTGGCACATGGTGCACCATGTCCAGTGACATGGTGCCACCTGTCTGGTGGCAGTGATGTCCCTAGTAATAATAACATTCACTATCGGACATTCCCAGGACATAATAAATGCATGATAAATGCATATAAATGAATGAATATGAAGTGCTTTCGGTAAAATCAATATCATGTCTTCCTTTCATCTCATGCACATTCATATTTATTTCAGTAACTTTACTGTATCAACGGTTTCAAGCCACCATGAAATATTCCAGTTTTGGAATGACAACAGCAATAATGGTGAAATTAAGGTACATTAAATATGTATCAAATATTTGTTCTTAAATACAACATATTTAATTTAGTCTGGGTTATGTAGTTACCTTTTAATATGTAACTAGTTGTTAAATTAATAGGTGTCACACTGTAAGCCCGGAAAAGTTGAATTCGCTTTAAAATGTTATTACTCACTTAATATCGTATTTAAAGCTTTTATTTTAATTTAGTACATGAAATGCAAAAACATTAATTTCTCTTCCATCTCTTCCTGGGACCGGCAACACATCGAAAACAAAACAATTAATGAAATTAAGTTAATTCATCACAATAATGTAACTGTATTCTGTATTTAATCTGTATTTTGAGACTTAATTCAAACTGGGTAATATTTAGTCCATATAAATGTTTAGCTAATATCATGTGTAAAAAAATTAACCATTTCAACATTGGTTTAATCGACGGAAAAAATAAATAACAAGCAGCCCCTCGGGGAAAAACACAACAACAAAAAAGGTGAAAAAGTCCAGGCTAACTGTTTAAAACAAAGAGCCTATGGAGTGGAAAGGTGGCTAAGTTAGCTTACATGTGAATAGCAGGTAAAATGTCCATAAAACTTTTTGAAATTATAATAAATTAGCTAAATTACCTTACAAGTGACTACTTGTCAAGTGAATAAAAGTGAATAAAAATGTCTGTAAACTTGGTTAAAACAACATATTTGCGCTTCTCAAACACAGCCCATGGAATGATATGGTGGCTAATTTAGCTAACAGGAAACTAAAGCTAAACGCACACCGGTCGCTGCTTCTCACCACTAGCACTCACCAGGTTCAGCAGACTGTGGTGTAACATCGCCCTCCTCAAACTCCTCTCTCCTCTCAAACTGCTCTCTCCTACTCCTCTCTCCTACTGCTCGCTCTCTTTAAATGAGTGAAAAAAGTAGCTAACAGGTAAAAATAAATGCCCCGCCGAACAAAAACAACAATAAAAGAGCAAAAGGTGGAAAACCAGTAGCAAGGAAATATATTTCATGTAGCTGGAGTATCATTTGCATGTCTGTAAATATCTGGTGTTTACTAATTACATGTTTTCCTGTATGTCTAAACTGCAGATAGTAGCAGAAATGTTTATTGTAAGTAGCTGGCATTTCTTAGGAGGGTATCATTAAGTATCATTAAGTATTAAGTATAAGCATGGAAGTTTTTGGTAAGTATCTGGTGTTTCTTGGCTCGGTATGGTTAAATATCTGGTGGTTAATTTTTGTATGTGTTTAAAATGTAACACAAGTAGTAGCAGAGAGGCATGTATTGAGTGTCTGCTGGTATTAGTTAATGTCTTGGGTTTTGTGGATGAAGGTGATGAACATCTGATCCTTAATAACTTCATTTATTTCTTCTGCAAAGCAAAGGTAGCAGGGAAGTGTGTGGTAAGTAGCTGATGATTATTGGTTGAGAAGAGCAAAGTATCTGGTGTTTAATATCTTAATGTCCATGTAATGTGTAGCTTTGAGTAAACATCTGGTTTTTATTATCTGCATGTGTTTGTTTTCCACAGGTGGGATTAAGGAAATATATGCTATGCAGTGAGTTTTTGATAGACATGTCTGGGTGAATATCTAAGACATGTCATAAGTTTCTGTTATTTATTGGCTAGGTATTGGACAATATCTGGTGTTTTGTGGGTGAGAGTGAGTAAAGATCTTCTCTATCCATAGCTGACACTCGTCCACACCCCCACTGCCACAGTACTGTAATGAGTGTGGTAACTATTTGATCTTTAATATCTTAATGTGTTTACCTATTAACCTAAGGTCCTAGCACGGATGTGTGTGTTACATATTTTTCTATCTGATTAAACTGGACATAGTAGCAGGAATGGTTAAGTAGCTGGGTTGGAAGGTAAGACGTCCGCAATACACTAAATCTGTCAAGTCCTCGTTCTGGAATGGAGTGAGATCAGCCCCTTTCTGCACCAGGGTATGCTCCATGGGATCTGTGGAGCAAGCAAAATCAGACAAAGCACACTCAGGCTCTATCCATTTGTTTCAGGAGGCTGACATGGTACAACTGTGTCTCTGCTTGCTTACCTGGCTGTGTTTGCTTTCTACAGGTGGAATCAAAGAAATATATGATATGTAGTCGGTGTTTGACAGGCATGTCTGGGTGAATAGATTGAATACAATGGATTCTCACGAAATCTTGGTTTTTTAAAAAATTTCAAACTTGAAAATTTTAAAAATGCTTAAATTAACTTTTTTTCAGACATTAGCAACAAAGTCTGGAGTGTTTGTGAACATTAAATTAAAAACTTTAATTTACCATTTACCACCTTTTTGAACAAAATTTCCAAAATAAGTCCTAAAATTACTGCAACACTGTGAAAACATCAACACTGTCAGTAAATACATTTTCACATTTTTAAAAATGGATTATTAATAGTCATGCACAGTTACTTGAAGTTCTGAAATAATATTCATTTCTAATTTAACATTTATTAAAATTTGGATTGATTTCTCTGATTACCGCAACACCTTCCACAATTTACAACCATTTTTTTTTTAATATATTTCGATGAAACCTGACATTTTTATAATATATAGTATACTATACTATTAATACTTTTACTGACCCATAGGGCACTAAATAGTCTCGCACCGCAGTACCTGAGTGATCTTTTAGTTTTTTATGATCCGCCACACCTACTTCAAATGAAAAGTGCAGGCTATTTGGTAGTACCTCAAGTAGTAAAGTAGTTCAAGAGAGCCTGTGGCAGGGACTAAGGACAATAACTGACTATAAAGCACCAACATCCAGTATAACGAATGCGGACGTGTCTCTGGCAGACGAGCTGAACACCTTCCGCGCTCACTTCGAGGCTGCAGCTAACAACGCTAATGCTAAAGTTAATGCTAATGGCTGCAGACAGGAAGAGAATGCCAACACTGGAAACACGTTCATCATCTCCGAGCATGACGTGAGGAGAGCCTTCAGGAGAGTGAACACCAGGAAAGCAGCAGAACCAGGCAGAATCCCAGGTCGAGTCCTCAGAGCCTGCGCTGACCAGCTAGCACCAGTGTTCACAGAAATATTCAACCTCTCCCTAACCCAGTCGATAATCCCCACATGCTTTAAAGAGTCCATCATTGTTTCTGTCACAAAGAAACCCCATCTTGCTTCCCTCAGTGACTACTGCCCTGCAACCCTGACCTCAGTAGTGATGAAGTGCTTTGAGCAGCTGGTCAGAGATTTCATCTTCTCTTCACTACCTGACACCCTGGATCCACTACAGTTTGCCTACCGCCTGGACCGCTCAACAGATGATGCCATTTCTCACCTCCTTTATACATCACTCACTCACCTGGACACTAGAAAGGGGAATTATGTTAGAATGCTGTTTGTCGACTACAGTTCAGCATTTAACACTAGAATTCCCTCCACACTCACCACCAAGCTGGAGCACCTGGGACTCAGCCCATCTCTGTGTCAGTGGATCTCTATTTTCCTAACTGGCAGACCACAGGCACTAAGGATGGGCAGACATGTCTCAGCCTCCCTCACCCTCAGCACTGGAGCCCCCCAGGGTTGTGTTCTGAGCCCCCTGCTGTACTCTTTGTACACGCATGACTGCGTGGCCACTACCAACTCCACTACTATCATCAAGTTTGCTGACGACACTGTTGTGGTCGGACTGATCTCCGACAACAATGAGACGGCCTACCTGGAGGAGATTATTAATCTGGCTACCCACACACCTATCTATCTATCTATCTATCTATCTATCTATCTATCTATCTATCTATCTATCTATCTATCTATCTATCTATCTATCTATCTATCTATCTATCTATCTATCTGCCTACCCACTTATCTATCTATCTATCTATCTATCTATCTATCTATCTATCTATCTATCTATCTATCTATCTATCTATCTATCTATCTATCTATCTATCTATCTATCCGTCCATCCATCCGCCATTTGGAAGAATTTAAAAATGAAAATGTCCATGTAAAAGTTCGGTGCCTTTCTCCATGTTTGTTTATCCTCTAATTCTATTTCTTTTCTGGTTCCTATGAGCGCCGCAGCAGTCTTACAGTCATGCCAAATGCTCTCATTGGTTGAGACGCGTGATGACGTTCATCCCAAGACAATATGGATCAAGATCCCGCCCCTCCCGTCAGCCATGGTTTGTCTGTATGTGTATTTAGAGCCAGTGAGCAACAGACTTTTAAAATAATTTACAAAATAATAAAAACTGCGTTAATGTGCGATAAAATAATTGTCGATGAGTTAACGCGATAATAACTTGCCCAGCCCTTTATTATTTATTTTATTTTATTTATACTTTATTTTATTTTTACTTTATTTTATTGTAAAATAAATCTCATATTTTTTATATTTTATATTTTTATATTTTTATATCTTATATTTTATCTTTATTTTTATTGGCATTTTGCCTCCCTATCTCCTTTTTCTTTTTTTGAGGTCCACAGTCTTGTAAGCATTTCACTGTATATCATACTGTGTATCATTATGTATGTGACAAATAAAATTTCAATTTGAATTCAAAGGCTAGAGCAGGGGGCAGAGCTTTTTCTTGCAACCCCACAGTTATCTTCCATTTAGTGTTTGGGATTCAGACATTTCAAGCTTTTAATAAATAGTGTATTCTTAGGTAGCGGAGCAGATCTGGAGGGTTCGTGGGAATAGAGTAATTGGTGTACTGGGAGGTGTCGATGCTGTTGCCCCTCAACTCTGGCATGTTCACTTAGCTTTGCTGATGGTGAAGTGGTTGGACATTTTACATCCAAAGAAGCCTGTGTCACCTTCTTGCTCTTTTATTTATGCTGTCATAGTTAGTCTTGCCAGAGTTCCTGTGCACATAATCTACATTGTCTTTAACCATCACATGATCTTAAGTATACCTAATATTCTCTCATTCTCTCTCTCTCTCTCTCTCTCTCTCTCTCTCTCTCTCTCTCTCTCTCTCTCTCTCTCTCTCTCTCTCTCTCTCTCTCTTAGTGTTAAATCTTTAATGAACTTTGAAAGATATTATGCTGATTTATAAGTTGCTCAAATACTCCTGGTTACACAACTCTAATCAGCTTTAGAAAGGAAATGATTTGTAATCTCTCTGTCCGGTGTCACCCAGATGATTATTGGTTCCCTTTTCAGTCTGGTTCCTCTCAAGGTTTCTTCTTCATATCATCTCAGGGAATTTGTCCTTGCCACCTTAGGCTTGTTCATTAGGGATGAATATACATTTCATTTTAAATTTTGTAATTTTTATTCAAAATTTTATATTCCTGTGAAGCTGCTTTAAGACAATGTCCATTGTTTAAAGTGCTATACAAATAAAATTGAATAGAATTAAAATTTCATTTAAGACAAAAAAAAATAACAGTGAGGCCAGTGGATATTACAATAGAAAAAAAGTTTTATTATCTTTTAGATCTACTCAAATGATAAAGAGGCCTGTGAACAGATATAGTAAATAATATATTTCAAACATGTCTGCTTCTGGCAGTACCCATCCCTCTGTCTAGTTTCTCTATCGTTTATCTTTTAAAATGTAGAGATGGTTATCATGCAGTGCATGTCTTTGGACTGGAGAGGTAACCGAAGTACCAAAGCACGGGGTAAACATACAAACTCTGTGCACATATTGGTGGTGCAAGGCAAACATGCTAAGCACTAAGACACCACATTTCTTCAACCAGTACCTGATTGATATTTTTGACATGATTGATATTTTCTCAGAATAATAGACTTATTTACCAGTCCTTACAACACATAGCTCTATTTCATTTTAGGGAATAAATCTGTAAAAGGAGTGGGAAAATGGGTTTGAAATGACATAAGGGTAATTAAAGGAGAACAGAATTTTCATTTTTATTTGAACTCTCCCTTTACCTTGTTAAGCACAGACCTGAGAAAGACATATAAAAAGATAATGGCTGCAGACACTTGGCAGTTTAGTGCTCAAAAAAGAGAGTCAAAGGAATAAAGAAAACTAGTTAAAGAACTCGATTTGCAAATAATATTTTTATTTTAATAAACATCTTAAACACTTTAGTCAAATCCAAAGGTTTTACCATGTACTAGTTCAAGTCTGAGGATTTTTGAGTTTAATTAATCTTTGGCTTAGACAAGTGAATTTGCTGAAAGGTTACAAAGAATGCTAGGTTCATTTGTAAAATGCACACATTTCTTCTTAATCTTATACCTAATATTTTGTAAATCGCTCTATTCCTTGTCGCGTCACACTGCAATACAATTAAAAAAAGACATAAAATACAGCTCAAAAACATTTTGCCTTTTATTTAGATCAATCAAGGACATAAAAATACATATAGAGTTTGCATGTGTCTGTTCTGTTGCCTGCAGAGCTTCTTATCTGTACTTCTCAGAGAGAGCCAGGGACAAAGCAGCAAGAAACTTATCCATAGCCACATGTATCTCAGGAGTAAAGTCAGCGGGGAACAGGGTGGCCAGAACCACGAGCAAATTGTGGGAGAGGATCTACAAGGAAACAAAAACACCTACATTTAACAAGCATGTTGTGGAACAGGATTTATCTACGGGTAAAAAAATACTTAAATATTACAGAGAAATGGAAATAGTATTAAAATGAATTTACCTTGAAGTTGACTGGGTCAACACGCAGCTGGAAAGCGTGCAGCTGGCTTAGGTCGAGCAACCCATTGGTCAGGTCATCGATTTTGTTCACAGCCTCTTCCACTCCAGAGACAACAGTCTTTCCGTGTTTCTTCACTTGGGGAGAGTCAAGGCTCAGGTCACTCCAGTGGGAAAAGTAGGTTTTGGTCTGCGGGTAAACAGTCAGCATCCTGCATAGACACATTGCATAGAGTGAGTCCTCGGTATCGGAAGAGGAATTGAAATGAATATCTAAAGGAGAAGAATTGCTCAAGCACCTACCTGAAGAGAGCTTGTCTACCGATTTCCTCAGCCTTTGGGGAGATTATGGCCCAGAAGGCTTTGATGGAGGCTTTGTCCTTGGCAGAGAGACTCATTGTTTCGAAGTGATGGAGAAGAAAACTTCTGTAAACTTCCTCAGAAACGAATCACCCTTTTATACAAGGACCTGAAGCTGGCACACCCGCGACCCTCCCCAAAAACGTAACAACTTGGATTAACTTCAGATTAGACCGTGCGTCTGCTGCTTGTAATAGATATCTGTCTGATAGGAAACAACATGCTAATTGAACTGAAATTTTATCCCAAAAATATTCTAATTGTCTAAAAATTGTCTTAACAGGTCAGAAAATTACACAAAATTAATATCACAATGTCAAGCTACCCTTAATTTAAATAATAATAATAATAATAATAATAATAATAATAACAATAATTTTTTGTTGTTAATATTTAGGTAATATTTTTGAAATATTAAAAAAATAATAGAGCAGAACGTTTTATTGAAAATATAATATAAGATATAAAATATAAATAAAAAGATCAAACAGAATTTTTTTCTTTGAAATGTTTTATTCTTTCATCTTCTGTGATTTACGATTCAATCAAGGGAATGACTTTCTATTATCAGTTTAATGCAATATATTTTTTCTTGCCAATTAAACATGTGGGATCTTGTGAAGGCTGCCAGGAAAATGTTGATATTTCAGTCTAAACATTTTATCAAGTGAAGGTTTCCATGGGTGTGGTCTCTAAAGATATATTGCAGGCTCTTCCTGTTCACTCACTGCAGCTTGTGTAAGCAGATTACTGCACTGTGGTTAGCATGCTAATTCAGATTGCTAAAATATTTTTACACAAAGTTATTTCATATAATACACTTATACAATACTATGCCAATAGTTTTCTAAACTTTTATATTAATATTTATTGACCAAGAATATACTGGTAGTACACAGTATGCGGTGAATTCCGATAAATTTGCATAGTTTTTGAATTTATAGCTTTTTTATGCTTTCTTTCCATTATTATAACAAATGCCCCATCACGTGATACAGTTGAATTTTTTTTCTTTGAAAGAAAAATATTTCTGTCATATACTAAAGATCCGTGGCTCATTTTTTGTCAAGACTGACTGAAAGACATTTGAAAGACATTTGCAATGACATGTGCCGAGTTTCCAAAAAGCTTCACAACACAAAGATCATTATTAAGAAGTCTCTCCCAGTTAAGACAATCCTAACTTTGCAATACTTTTGGGAAGCTCAGTCCTCTATGTTAAATAAAATATTATTTAATATAGCAGTTTTTCATCTCTAAAAAAAATTCATTGAATTTGATTAGTGTAAATGCATACATCTATTCTACTTTATTGAATAACCACTATTTTGCTCAGGTCCTGTAAATGCTAGTTGAAGGAAATAACCCACCTTTTCTTATTTATTTCATGAACCATGCTTGGTAATTTAGATCACCTTAAATTCTATAAACATATGAATATAATATGAACGAAAAACATTTTTGTTGCAACAGTATATCTTGCGTATACTCTATATGTATAATAAAAATGTGGACTATATTAATTATGATTAATCATGTTTTTTCAGCATCATCATAACCTCTGATCATTTGGTCTAACATATATTATTTCTTTTTCTACTAATATAAAATAGCTAAGAGTTTATAGGTCAAATAATAAGAATCTTTGGCTTTATCTGTAGATTTTTTAATGACTGAGTGTGAAATATCTAGCTGGAGGTGTTTCCTACCTGTAGCATCCACTGATACCAGTAAAGTAGTGTTACAAGAATCAACAAGTAATTTGCCTTAAGCTCAGTCTGCTATATTTCGGTTGTTATGTAATGGAAAGAAGTAAAAAATAATGATGTATAAAATTATGGGATAAAGGATATGACTCCAATAATAATATTACTATTTTCCACAAAACAATCTGCATCTGCATGCGCACAGGAAGCTTTCCCATGCACCATGACAACATACTCATTTGGAAGATAAAAGGAGCGATTCATATCTAATCAAAATGTTTCAGACTGTGAGAGTGAACACGCCCCATCAGAGGTTTGCTGCCAGGTCTTGGGAGGTGCTGTCAGATGCATATATAAGCGTCCTGAAAAGACTTCATCAGAACATTCAGAGACTCCAAAAGCCAGCAACATGGTTGAGTGGACAGATTTCGAGCGCGCTACCATCCAGGACATCTTTTCCAAGATCGACTACAAGTCTGTCGGTCACCAGGCCCTGTCAAGGTACATTTATCTAAATATGTATTACCTGACTCAAAGAAATGGGTAAATAAATGACTTGATAAATTAACACTATTGAGTACTTTTTAAATGCTTCTCAGGTGTCTGGTCGTGTACCCATGGACCCAGAGGTATTTCGCTAGCTTTGGAAACTTGTACAACGCCGCTGCCATCGTGGGAAATCCCAAGGTTGCTGCCCACGGCCTGACGGTAATGCAAGGGCTGGAGAAAGCGGCGAAGAACCTGGACAACATTAAGGCCACTTACGCCGAGTTGAGTGTGCTGCACTCTGAACATCTGCACGTGGATCCCGATAACTTCAAGGTGCGTCTGATTTGATTTATTTATAAGTCATTAGGCCTTACTTCTCTTAGTTAATTCATTGCCAGTTTAGCACTTTGCCTACATGAATCATCCGGTCTATAACTTAACCTGTGTTCATTCTTCATCCTCTGTTTCCTCCTATAGCTGCTGGCTGACTGCATTACCATTGTAGTTGCCTCTGTCCTGGGTGCGAGCTTCACAGCTGAAGTGCAGGCAGTTCTGCAGAAGTTCCTGGCTGTCGTAGTGTCTGCACTCGGAAAACAGTACTATTAAATTAAAATCGAGAGGACCAACATTTTTTGCTTTAAAAACAATCCTGCACTTGCTAATGTCTAAATAAAATAACCAATACTACTTTGAGAGTTGTGTGGTTGATCATGGCTTACTTTTTTTTTTGCCGAAACTGCATGAAAAGTATTTTAATTGACATGTTTGGTCATTTAGAATAGCACATAGAAATAGGAATTTGAAACAAATTAAAATAGTTCATTTATTATGCTTTTGTGTAATTAATAAAACAAATTAAACACTTCAGAGATTCACAGTGTGTTTACCTTTCATGAGGTCTGGACCTGGTCATTCCCACACCTTAATTTTTTCCTTTTTAGCCTTCAGATGCTGATTTGTTGCTATGTTTTAGATCATTGTCTAGATCCAATTACAGCCCAGTTATAGCTGCTGGAAGGATGGCCTCAAGTCACTTGAAAAAAATGATTATCTAAATGTATCATTAAGATTGACTAATATTGACAAGCCCCGTTAAGATGTGATATTTCCAAGTCTACTCTATTCACCTGCTTTTTAAGATTTGCAAATATAAATTTAAAGCACATAGAATCCATCCATCAGTGAAATATATTTGTCCATTCACCCCTTCATTATATTTCTTCACGTTGGCTCACTCCACTTATTTTGTAATGTACTGTTAATGTAACCCAAAGAGAGCTTAACAACCATACATATTCCTTATACTCCAGTGTGCTTGGTTATAAAACCATACTTATTCTGATTATTTTGTTATCAGATAATATTACACATCATATATAGCACACTTTTTTATTTCATTTGTTGCACTTTTTCACTGCAACTTCAAAAACAGCAAGGGGATATATATTGGGACAAATACAGTAATCATTGTATTAATATATTATATCTGTCTGTATTCTTGCACTTGACTTTCATTAGAGTAAAATGTAGAGTAGATTCCCATGGGAAGGATGGATAATTCCTCCCGCTGTTGCCCTTCCGAATAATGTCCATAGAAACGTGGACTTCGGGGGTGAAGTCGTTGGGAAACAGCATAGCAAAGACCACGAGCATATTGTGCGAGATGATCTAAAACATATTAGATACAAAAAAATGTGAAAATGCAGTTTTGTTTTTAAAGTACCTTGAAATTGGCCGGGTCCACGCGCAGCGTGAAGGCATGCAGCTCTCTGAGAATAAACAGACCAGTTTTAAGGTCATCAATCTGTTCGACAGCATTGAGGACTCCCTGGATCACTGTCTGTCCATGCCTCCTCACCTGGGGAGAGCCTGGGCTCAGGTCATTCCAGTGAGAAAAGTAAGTCTTCGTTTGAGGATAGACAAACAAAGTCCTGCAAAACACCACATGATCATTTATTGTATGCAGCATAGAAAATAGCAAAGATTCAATCTGTTAAAAGAGGTCTGTCTTTTTGGATTTGTTATTTGAAGTCTGGATTTGTTGTTTTAAGAAAAAGAATGATCAAAGCACAAAAATAGACACAGTTCCTACCTAGAGAGGACCTCGTTGCCAATTTCCTCAGCCTTGCAGCTGGCAATGCTGAAGAAAGCCTTCACCGTGGCTTTATCCTTGTATTAAGGCTCATTTTCTTAGCTATCGGAAGCTTGCCAGAAAGTTTTGACACATTTCATGGATATGTAACAGCTTTTTTATAAGCACTGAGCACCCAGGAAAACGGATTGAATGAGTACTTTAACTCCTCCCTCAGTTCTATCACTCTCTCACCCTGGCCGCACTCGCTTATAACTATAGACACTTTTCGAGTAAATATAAATTCAGGTAGGTTGCTGCTCTTTTTCCCTACTGTCTGGCGTCTGACCCAATAGAAGCTTAAACAAAAACTTTCAATTCAATTCAATTTATTTGTAAAGCGCTTTTAACAATGGACATTGGACATTATCTCAAAGCACCTTTACAGAAATATAGAAATAGAGAAGAAAAAAATATATAAAGTTTAAAGTAAAGTTTTATCCCTATTTTATCCATAACTTATCCACAATGAGCAAGAAAAAACTCCCTGGGATAATATGAGGAAGAAACCTTGAGAGGAACCAGACTCAGAAGGGAACCCATCCTAATTTGGGTGACACTGGACAGTAAATAATTTAAATGTAAATAAATAATGTCCTTTCTACAACAGCAACCAAGGGCTCATGAGGAACTATTAGGTCAGTGTAGTTTCTGAGTTTATTACAGACAGTAATTCCTTGCTGTCACAAGCTGATAGATGTAACGGCAGATGTGACGGTGTGATTGTCTCCAAGTGGCTCTGTCCATGGCTTTCTCCTGGTCACAGGCTGTCCAAACAGATCCATCCACAGCATCAGTGAGCACCACCAGAAAACAAACAAACCTCAAGACAAAGAAAGACATCCAGAGAATGAGAGAAATAAATAGTCTAACTAAACTTATAATTAAGAAAAAGCATAAAACCTATGTACACAAAATAGGGGAACATGACTGAACAAGATGACAAAAGAGTCTGTCAGTGGTGATGCCAAATAGAAATCAAAGTGAAGGATAATAGAATTTAAAACACATGCATTTGTTTTTGAGTTTGCTCCTGAAAAACATTAACTAAAACAACAAATGACATAATGACCAAACACACAGCACCCTCTCAGTCCTGTAGTGCTGCTGCTTGCAGTTAAGAGAAACAGTTCATCCCTGCTCACTCCAGCTGCCATAGATATGACATTAACTCTACACACCTGTCTCTACTATCTAGGGCTGGGACAGTGGTGTGATATGATTGTTGGCAACAAACTTTGCCAGAGAGTTGATCTCCGTGAATGAATATTGGGCAGATAAAGCTTCTTGCTCACAAATGCTGATTCGGTTGAAAAAGGCCAAGGTACATTCATTTGCACATTTGAAATTATTTTAAAATGTGGTACACAGTTAAATGTCATGTCAGTAACCAGTAAGTTGTTTGGTGTGCTCTGTTTTTGTGTTAATTTTCCTTTGGATTTGGATAATTTAAAAAACAAATGATTGGTAATAATTTAGGCCTATAGGTGTACAGCTGAAAGCAGTGCTGTGACCAGCTGAAAAATTCACATAACCACCACAACAAAAACAATAAATAAATAAATAAATAAATAAATAAATAAATAAATAAATAAATAAATAAATAAATAAATAAATAAAATAAAATAATAATAATATAAAACACTTTCATACACATGGTAGCTCACATGTTCATACCTCTTATTATTATTACTTATTATTTTAGCATTTACTATTATTATGTAATAGTGTTCTATTGTTATTGTTATTATTATTATTATTATTATTATTATTATTATTATTATTATTATTATACCAGGTAACACTACCTGATTTTTTTTTATTATTTTGATGTAAAGAGTGAGACAGTTTGTACATTCAGTGCCCCCACTGCATGAACCCAGTGTCCTTGGAGAAGTGTTCCTGGAAAAGGTAGACCTCATCCAGTGATAAGTGATATCTCTCTAGACCTCCTGTGCCTGTAGCACACATATTTAGCATATGCTACATACAGTATCTTCTAAAATGAGTTTTGGACTTTTCATGCAGGTTTTAGAAAGTCTATGCAATTAAAAGTCAACACAGTTCTTATCTGCTGAATACATGCTATCTTGATACTCCACCCTTGGGTATAGCATCTAAATCAGCCTGCGATATTCCCAGACATACTGCTGTGTCATTTGTACATACTTAAACAAAGCAAGCTTTTAGATTTGGATAAAAAGCAACAACTGTGAAAAGCTCAAGTCCACGTCAAAATGCAATGTATAAAAATAAAGGTAAAATGCACTTACCTGTACATGATATAGCCAAATCTATGTGGGCACCTGACCACTGAACAAAACATGTGCATTAATATGGATCTTGTCCTTCACAGATTAACAGACTAAGATGTTTAATCTGAAATGGTCTACATTTCTTTCTTTAAAAAAAAGAAAAGAGGGACACAATCATAATAAAGTGAGGATTTATTTATAAAGATAACAATACTAATTACAAATAAAGAGTCAAAGGTGCCAAAAAGACATACACAGTTGTCACAAATAAAGATACAAAGTTAGAGTTAGTCTAAATAAAACAAATATAAAAGATTATAAAACAAATTAATTGCTAAACTGGTGATAATAAAATGTGTGTAAAAAATCAAAAAAGCCATCAAAGTACACAATGTTTGCTATTCAATAGCCGTGTTTCATAAGGTAAAAATTGTATAGAAAAGCAATTAAACGTTTGGACACGGCATATATTATCCTTATTTCTAAAAATCTTATACAGCACATTCCTCATCAATAGTTCTAAGCCTTTTTTTTTTTACACATTCTAGACCCACATAAGAACAGAAACTGATGAAGGAGCCCCATAATTTACAGTGCTGATTATTTCAGCATCAAACTTCACCAGATTCTTCCACAGCAGCTCATCCAGTCATTAGAAAACACTTGTAGCCATGTTCCCCATACAAGTTAGTACCTTAATGCAGTCATGATACCTCTGTGTACAACTACTCATTTTGTACACACACACACACACACACACACAAATTTATAGTGGTTTTGGAAAACTTGGACTAAGTATCAGCTTATTTTCTGTGCCATTTTGGATGTAATTCTTTATAGTGATTTGATTTTTTTTAATTGTGTGATGCAAAAAGTACAAATTGAAACTACACAATACAAGTATAACTACTGAAGTCTATTCCACAGACTATAAACATGGAGTATGTGTAATATTGCTGTAAGTTTTCACACAGGACAAACCTATTTGTGCTATTGCCATATATGTGTTAAAATGACAGCTATTTATGATTTGTGAGTAAAAATAACACAACAATATAAGCAAACTGCCGTCTGATCCGAGGTGTATCCCTGCCTCATCCTCAGTAATCCCAGGATAAGCTCTGAGTCCAATGTGAACCTGACCAGGATAAAACACCTCCTAAAGATGAACGAATGAATAAATGAATGAATAAATACTGAATTATAGTCAGACAGTGATTAATGAGTTGCAATTTCTTTGAATCAGGTAAACAAACTTCCACTTTGATCTAATTAGTGGAAGAGAATAAACAACTTAAAGCTGATGTGGGACTTCTGTAAAAGCTTTCTGTAAAATAATAAACTGGAAAGCAGCTTGGGGAGAACAGCCAGTGGTAACAAACCATGGTTACAAAATAGTTCAAGAATATCTGATCATGTGAATGATCATTTTACAAAGATATATGTGATAGGAAATATAATATCTGTGATAGGAAACAGGATAAATTTTAGACAGTAAACTCTTTTGAAGCATTGTGGCATTAAAAACCAGGGCCTCATTTATTAAGAGAAGTGCATCAAAAGTCAGTAAAAGATGGTGATATACCAGGTGACACTCTGATCAGACACAAGCATGTCATTCAGCTGAAAAAGGCCTTGTCCTTCAGCATTTACCTTGATTGTTGGGAACAAATTCTTTTCTTATAGGGTGCCAATAGATATGGAGCTGACAATAAATCCAAGTTTTAAAAAAAGCACTTTGTATGTTGGTTAAAGAGGAATTAAAAATGACAGGCAGCTGCAGCACTTGGACAACACAGTCATTAGGACACTACACGTGTGGTTTGTCCCATCACTGTTAAAAGAACAAGTAAACCAGTAAACAAACCTCAAACAAACCCAAATGTTTTCATGGCTAGTAATAATTTCATTTTGATAAAACTTTGGTCTGTGGCAGTGGCATTTAGTAAACTGGACGTTTTATAATGGCATGTATGCTCAAAAGCTTGCTGACAGGTGTGTATATAGTATACAGTATAAATTGTGAAACTTTCAGTGAATGCAGGATATTTTATTCTTCTCTTTCACTGCCTCAGAACCAATATCCAATTCCTATGGACAAGGTGACGTGTTGTTTACGTAAAGTGCTCTGCGTAAAAATTAACTGGTGATGTCTATTATTCTCTGTGAGCTTCTGGGGGCATTTTTATTTATTTCCTCGTTTACCTGTTTAGTTACTGAGCAGATAAATGTCAGTAAAACCCTGATGTCCCTTATGCTTTAGTGTCCTTTCTCTGACATGTAAGTCTCTCTTTTTATTCAGATTTTCTAGGACAAAAATGAATAAGGATAAGAATATTTTATAAGAATATTTTCACGTCAATTTCTGGTTTCATATAAACCCATTTGTAAAATTAGACAATTCACTGGAAACTGGGATTTAATAAATGAGGCCTCAGGTTTGGAAAGTTGTGTGTAAAGGCACTGAAAGCACTGAAAATGCAGTAGCATAGAATTAACTGATAATAACTATATATATAAACAGATACATTTGCACAGATCAACTGTACACACAATTACAATGAGTATATATCCATACAGGAATCAGCCTTAGAGTTTCATTTTAGGATTTCAGATGAAGAAGGTGGAGATCCCACAATTTGAGACTTTGGAGTCACCTGAGAGTAATAAAAACACAAAGAGGTAAATAAACGTCCATCGAGGTAGACACAATAACAAAGCATCATTGATTTGAATAATAATAATAATATAAAATATTTGTGATTTTACTTACAGGGGAAGGAGGTTTGGCAAAATTCAGATGGGCATAGAGAAGCACGGCGATGTCATTCTGACTGGCCTCTAGCGCTATGGAGAGAGCAGTGCTGCCATCCTGAGAGAAGAAAGTCAGCAAAGAAATATTTGTGGATATTTTGGAAACAATATTCACATGTATACATAACATACATGAATATTCAGTTGTTTTTATATAATGATGAAATATCACATTCACCAGTAAGGAATAGACGGAGCACTCACGTTATCGGTGAGAGTGGCATCACAGCCAGGCACAGACAGCAGCTGGCGTACAATGTCCACGTGACCATGCTCACAGGCACACATGAGGGCTGTGGAGCCATCATCATCCTGCAGATTGACCTGAGCACCGCAGCACAGCAGAGCTCTAACCATGTCTCCTCGGCCATGACTCACTGCCAGCATCAGAGCTGTTTGCCCAGCCTACAATGTGAAAAACACCCAAAAGTCCTCATTAATATGTGGCTTTTATCATCTGTCTCAGTTGTCCACTTGCAATCACTTAATAAAAATGATCATATTATGTCTGATCATGGCTAAACTCTATGGGAAGTTCTCCACTAATTAAAACATTTTACTTAATGATTTTTCTAGTAAATATTATTACAAGAAAACAACTGTGTTTTCTGTGTTAGTTAATGTACATTTAAGTGAAAATGTCTTCTCATGAAAGTAATTAATCATGGAAGGACTGAAATGAGCTGCACTCTTTGGTCAGTAGGGGGTGTACCTGGCTAGCTTTGGCATTAACATCTCCAGTACGGAGCAGCTGCAGAACCGTCTGAAGGTCACTTTCGGAGTGGAACGCAGCCAGAGCTGTCAGCATGATGGCCGTGTATCCAGCCTTGTTCTGCTTATCTGCATTACAGAGACCTGCGGAAAGCACACAGAGATTTTGTCAACTAGCGAACAAAAGCAACACTGTCTCTATGTTAGTTATAAACAATACAGGATCAGTCAGCATGTCAACTTTACTGAACACTAATTCTGGACACTTCCCTACTTTAAACATCTGATTAAACTCATCATTGAACTGACAAGGCCATCGCAGTTAATGCCATGAATACTGCATATATAAAGTTAACAGGGTCCATGGCAAGCCTGACCTGTGTCCAGCAACAGTTTAACCACAGGGAAGTTGGAGTGTGAGACAGTGTAGTGCAGTGCTGTGTTTCCATTCCCATCAGCCATATTGATCACAAACTCCAGCAGCTGAGGTGAGACAGAGGCAAAGGCATCCATGTAGGCTCTGACCACTGCTGTGTCCGCAGATTTATGACATGAAACACGCAGCCACTCCTGTAACACCGTGGTGTAGGCTGTTCTCTGAAAGAAGCAGAGTTGGAAAACACTTCAAATACATGCACAGTGGAGGCAGCTGGAGCAAATGTGGGGCTGCAGAAAGATAAAAGTACTGGGAGTGGGCTTGACCATAAGGAATGTACACATTGGTGGAAAAAAATAAAAGGAACATTTCATGAAAAAGGACATTGACTAAATCCCAGTTGCAAACAGGGCTGTCCCTGTCAGTTATACTAGGTTGATTACTATCTAACAGCAATAGCTAAAAAACAACTAACAGAGGCAACAGACTGAACTTGAAAGTGGCCAAATAGTGAGTGCTCAACAGGTGAACTTACAGGTGCATCAGATCTGAATCTTATTAAATCTTTAAAAAGAAAGCAATTTCAGTATCTGTTTTCTGGTGGCAGGTTCTGTTGAACACAGGCAAATAGCATCACACTGTACAGCAGCTGCTAAAGCATGGTCTATGACCCAGTTTCAACAGTTCATGTATGATTTACAAAGCGAAAATTCAGGCAAGCTGCCATTTGCAAACACAAATCAACAACGAATGCCTAAGAAAATGCCTAAAGAAGCAGTGGAAAAAAAATATATTGTCAACTTTCATCCTCCAGACAGATTTATGAACCAAATAATGACTTTAATCCACAATGTGTACTGCCAAGTGGTTAGTACTGCCAGGGATCCATAAATGTATAGGCAGTCATCTCATGGACATCAATAGGTCCACTGAAAGCTTTGCACGGTGGTATAACATAACAAATACCATATAAAACACTCTGTCCTAATGATGTTTTCATTTGCCAGGATTACCCTCACATCAGGAAATACTGTCAAAACTTAAAAACAAAATACTAACCACTTCATAAAACAAACACATCTGGTTTCTTGTAATGTAATGTGTAGGCTCACTATAGCTTATTCCTCTAGTATTTTACAGTTTTGATTTCTCTTATAAATACAGTATATGGTCTTTGGACACCTGACCATCACTCCCATATGTCCCTGTTGAACACTTCATTCCAGATTTATTCTCTTTCCTGTTATAATAATCTCCATTCTTCTCTAGGTTTACTCTAAATGTAGGAGCATGACTGTGGGGATTAGTGATCATTCAACTACAAGAGCATTAGTGAGATCAGACACTGATGTTGTAAGAGTGAGGAGGTCTGGGGTTCAGTCGGAGTTCCAGTTCATCCCAAAGGTGTTCAGTGGGGTTGAGTCAGAGTCAGGGCTCAGTGCAGGACACTCATGCAGAACACGGTTTGAATCTCTTAGTTCAGTGAAGGGAAATAGCAAACAAATACACACGATTTGATTATTTAGTTTTAACTTTGTGGAAGTTTGGGGAGGAAGAGTTTGGAGAAGGACCACATATGACCGTAACAGGCAGGTGTCCACAAACCCTCGGAGATATAATATATTTAGCATATTGCCAGCCCACCCCTTTTAAATCACTGTAATGGTAACTGTTATATTTTGTTATTTATTATCCACATAGAGTCAGAAATACATACCGCTTCCTGTTGGCTAAAAGCATTTGGTTCACCAAGTGCTTTCTGCAAGGTGTGAAGAGCTGTCATGAAGCTTTCACTCAGTTCTCCCCTGAAACTGAAGAGGCATTCATTAGTTGAATTATTACACTCATTGTTGTTTATACATACAACAATTTAGAATTTTTAATACCACACCTGCTTTCTTGTTTAGGTGATTTGTTTGAGCTGGTGTTTTCAGTCGGAATGCTGACTGGAGATTTGCCTGTGTCCTGTTGGTCAGTTTGCTGGTATGGAGTGAGGTCAGTGGTTTGTGATTGGCTATCATCTGGATAAGAAGCACCAGTGGTATGTGACAGAGCAGTGGGTTGTTGAGTGGTCAGGTCTGAGGATTCTGGCTGGATAGATTTTTGTTGGCTATCTGAGCTAGTGGTTTGGGGTTTGCTAACTGTTTGTTCCAATGCCAGGCAGATTGTAGATGATTCATTGGAACTGTGTTCAGGGCAAATGGCAGTATTTTGCATGGTATATTGCTGAGTGGAATCTGATTCTGCTGAGAGGACAAGAGTCTCCTGAGATTTGTCAGAATCTGAGGCTGGTGACTTTATAACAAGTTGACATGTGGCTGTGTCCAAGGCTGGTGATTGGGTGATGCCTTGCAGACCTGAGCCCTCACTAAGTAAAACTGGGGCATTGCTGTGCTGGGAATTTGTTGTCTCTATAGATTCTGGAATTACAAGGACAGAAACAGCAGAGCTGCTGACAGAGGTAGCCTGAGGGCGATGAGCTGGAGATTCTGGTAGTTTCTCAGTGGCTTCATGATATTCACTTGCATCACTGTCATCATCTGAACTCTCAGAACTGCTCTCCGATGAGGTGGACTCATACCTGTAGTTCATACCTATAGTTACTGCTCTCAATGAATAGTTACTACAAAACTTACTGTAGGTAGACAGAGAGATAATGATAAGAAGGTTCCACTAACTCAAGAAAATCTAAGTATATTATTTTCTAAGTCAAGAAAATAGTATATTATCTAATATTTACACAGTAAAAATAGTGAAGGTTATATAATATTTAAATTATTTATATATACATATTTATTTTACCCTCCATTTACTCCTATGAACTTCAGATTCTTCTGGGTTGAAGAAGACTGTGGTTCTCTGTCTGCCTTATGCTTCATGATTGATCTCAAGCTGGAATGAGGAGAGGCTTTAAAAGAAATAAAGAAAGTAGGAGCCTTGATATTACTGTTTAAAAACCTTCTGTGATACATACACTCATGTATGTATACAAAATCATTAAATGGTAGAATGGTAAAGATATAGACATACCTGGTTGAGGCACACTTTCACATGAGACCATAACTTCTGTGGCCAACTGCTGTTTCTGTTCTCCGTCCCTCAGTCTTTGGCAAAGGGGAGCTGCTTGACTGTAGTTGACTGTAGCAGTCTCCATAGCACTGGAAGCGCTGGTGACTGGCACTGATGTGGACAATTCACTTCTTAGAACTTCTCGTACTTGTTTGGAGCTTATTGCAATTGATTCTGAGACAGCAGATGGAAGTAAAATGCAAAACCCAATAAGCTTTCCACTTTTAAAGTCAGAGGTAAACATGGAAAAGGCAGTACTGGAATTGAGGTATCAATACATACCTTCTGCCCTCAGAGGCTCTGCATATCCTCTGTGAGGATTTCCCCCCGGGAGGGGGGCAGATAGAGGTCTGGTGGAGGTGCTGCATTGCTGAGTCCTGAGCATCACCGTAGGCTGCTCCAGTGTGTACACTTGGATCCCCACTGTCCTCTGCTGCTTCTGCTGGCCTTGCTGGGTAAAGCTGACCAGAGTGTGGAGGCCACCACCTCCCAGGTCATGCTGCTGCTGCCAGCCCACGCTGGTGGCCCTCACTGCATGATCAGCCTGCAGGGCCCCACCCTGTCTCTCCTTTTGCACTGCCTCCACCTGCATCTGGGCACTCTGTAGCTGATGATTAGTCTTTCTTAACTGCACCTCCAACTGGCCTACCTTGGACTTCAGAACTTCCATCTCTGGCAGAAGGCCCAAGTCTTCCTCCCTCACACCTACACCCACCTGGCAAGTATCTTTTTCTTTACTGTCTGGACCCACGGCAATGGTTCGAACCTCCTTCCTCATCCCTGGTCGGACACTGCCCACGATTACGGTATCTTCTATCTCACAGCCAGAGTCCTGACGTGAGCCATCTGGCGTGGTGGGTGAGAGTCCCTCCTCCACCTTACTGGTTCCAGCCTCCACACCCTCCTCTGGAATGTCAATGTAGAGTTCTCCACGTGGCCGTCCACGGCTGAACCCAAGTGTGTGGCCCAGGAACTTCTGGCTTTTTAGTTGGACGCTAAGCTGCCGTTTTTCCTCCTGCAGCACGGAGATCTTCACCTGCAGCACGGGAATGGTCTTCACTTGCTCTTCCAGATCCCGGATCTTCCTAAGGGCCATGGCCATTTGCTCACGTACATGCTGTAGGTGGGCTGGGGTGGGTGATACAGGTGTGGACAGACCTGAGCTGGCAGGTGTGTATGAACTTCCCCCACCCTGGGCACGATTAAAGCTGTGGGCACTGGACAGAGAGGTGTTAGAGCCAGCAACACTGCTGTGCATGCTGCCTAAGTTGGAAAAGCGACTGTCCTTCTCCTCCTCCAGCTTTCGCCGTGCATCTAGTAGAGTCTTCTCCACACGGGCCATGCTGAAGTTGGGGCGTTGAGAAGTGTGATAGCCCGGTGCACAGTATGAGTATGATGAGTGGCGGCTATCCATGCTGGCATTGGAGCACAATGACTCGGTGGAGGTCCACCATGAGCCAGTGTAACCATAACCACGGGGCAGAGAACCATAGCGTGGACGTCGCTGAACAGGGACCTTCTTTATAGTATTACCCTTTTCAATGTCATTAACATATTTCAGGAAGTCCAGATCCAGACGGTAACCATAGGGGGTCTCTACTGAGTAAGGAGCTTCCGTGTCCTTCGGGTGCAGGGAAGTAGGGACTGCAGAGTTAATCTTTCCTGTAGAGTGGGATAAGTAAATTAAACCAGCATAAATCTCTCTCTCTCTCTCTCTCTCTCTCTCTATATATATATATATATATATATATATATATATATATATATATATATATATATATAGATAGATAGATAGATAGATAGATAGATAGATAGATAGATAGATAGATAGATATATGATGACAATGCTATGATGTATTGTAATGCAAAAATATCCAACCTGGAAAGCTGGTGTCCATATGCAGCACTTGAGCCATGATTCAATAGCAACCTTCTGTAACACCATCACATACAAAACCTAAAAAAGGACAGAGAGAGAGAGAGAGAGAGAGAGAGATCTGTTAATGCATACGAGTCATGAGCAACTTTCTCATCATTCATCCACATGACACATAAGACCAGCTGCCTCCGCTCAGAAAAAACACCTTACTGTGGGGTCTACAACACTTACACAGATGGCCCTGATCAGGAGTGGGACTCTGTCTCTTTCTGTCAAAGGCTGAGGGGGAAGCCAGTAGTCGGCATCCGACAATGTGTAATGTGGGTTTGTTATGGTTTAAATCTTCCCACTGCAGTCCATAAGAGCCATTTTGACTTGGTTTGCTTTCTCGCTCCATTGCTGGGATTTTCTGTTTGTTTCTGAGTCTCAAAGAGAAAATGGAAAGGAAACTTTTCCTGGCAGCTCCAGTGACTTGTGGAGAAAGTGCCTCTCGTTACAACCTTATTAGGAATCATTTCTCTCTCGACGATTCTACATATGGAGGTGCTGGAAAAAGAAAGCACAGACTCTCAAAACACTCTCTCTCTCTCTCGCTGTCTCGCCTTCCACCTCTGTCCAACTTTTTCTTCGTTTTTGCTATTCCAATACCTCCCCCTGGTTCTCCCCCCTCCCCCTAGTCAGCTGAGGATCAGGAGTTTGCAGATGACTGCTGTCTCCTCTTCCTCCTTCCTGCCTCTCAGTGGTGCATCCCAACTCCAGCAGAGACCCATTCCACGTTTACAACAGTCAGGCCAAACAAAACATGCTCTGGCGCCGAGAATGGGTGCATGTATTCATGTTAGCTTTTACCTATGTTTCTCACAATTACATTAAATATCCAGTAGACTTCAGCCTGTACCCTTTTCAATTTGCATATGGTTACAGGAGCTGTGGTATCCTTACCAAAGATTAGTGTTGAAAGTAATTACTGTGGGGGAAGGAGGTTTGGAGTGTTGTGCATATGACTCATCTCTCCCTTGTTTCTTTCATGATGAAATTCACCCGATTAAAAATGTTCCAGATCTGAGAGCCTTTTGTCCACTTCACTGAGGTCGCCATGATCAATTTTTTTTTTTGTTCAAACACGGGCCCTCCGTTCTGTTTCACACTAAAACCTTTACCCTGAGCCTATCTAAGGCACCAGGAAATCTAGGGCACTCGGAAACACTGACAAAACTCACTCAGTATTTTGTGACCTTTTCAGTGCACAAACAAACCTTTCTTTCTCTTTTCCCACTGTATGCTGTTTTTCTTTCTCTAATGCTCTTGACTACTACATGTCTAGCTGGATGACATCTGGGGGCTGTGAACAAATTTAAATGACCCTGAATTGCTTGGCAAAAGTGGAATACAGCTAAGGTGTAAGTCTTTTGCAGATGAACCATGGGCTTCTGAGAAGAGACATAGCCAGAAGATCATGCTTATGAATGAGTTTTTTCTACATTCCTTTATGTGTGTGTGTGTGTGTGTGTGTGAAACCCAGCAGAGAAGTAGATGACAGACTTTACCAGGAAGCAGATAATAAAGGTATAATTAGAGTCCACCAGTATGACAAACATCTCAGTATCGTCCATTATGTCTTCAGCTCTCAGCATGCTTTGGTCTCTCTATCCTTTTCCTAAAGACCCTCCACCTCTTATTTTCCTCTCCATCTGTCTCTACTGCCCAACTTAAGACATTCAATGTTCTAATTACTCGTTTCCCTTCCTTCTTCTTCCACCCCCAATGCTTTGCCCCGTATTCCAAACAACCCTCCCCCACTCATGCCAGCAGTGTGACTGCCCTGAGCAGAGCAGTATTAGTCTGAGTGCTTATGGTATGGTATGTGTGAATGTGTGAGTGTTTGCACGTATGAAGCAGTGACCTTCCCCTGCATGGCAGACTATAAACACTTTAACTGAGTTGATATTGAACAGACCATGGCGATGCCTGTCCCCTCTATAGGAAGCTACATGGGGGATTTCACTAATATGGGCAATTTTTCTGTCTACTCAAGTAAAGGTTTTTTTAAAAAAAACTTCCCATGACAGATATCACACTCTCCAGTTTTCCTCCCTACGTTCCATACCAGCGTCCATTAACTCTTCTTGCCTATAAAGGAAGGAAACATATCTTCAACAATTTGCCATTCTCAAATCCTCCATATCACAAAATCATTTAGAGTTTAAGAAAAGGCTATTTCAAAGATAAGAATCATGTAAGATGAATACATAGACAACCATAAAGAGTTAAATTAGAGCCCTTTCCTCTAGAAAAGTCAGAAATACCTCCTTGCACCCAAAAATCTCTGCCTGTTATTGGGGTCAGGTTTTAAGGCGTTTCCTCACTGCAGAAATGATTCACAGTGCTACATCTCTACCTCTCCACCCAGTGTCAACCATGCTTTCCTGTCCTTTTTCTGCTCCCCTCCCTTTCTTCAGGATGGTGCCTCAATTTTGGAGGAAAAAATATGGAATTTATGAGCAGCACAGTCCAGCACTGGCTCCTGTGAATTACATGCAGATGTGTGATGACCATGTGTGTGATTCATCCCAGCACCACCCCAGGAATATCACACACCCTGAGTAGAAATGCATAAAAATATAAACATGGAGCCAAAAGTGGACCATTATCTGTAGGAGGAGAGAGTCAAATACCATCTCTGTGTTAAATAAGCTGCTGCGTTTCACATCCCTACTGCTTACCATCACAAACACCACTCCTCCCCCTCGCCCAGGTCCACAACAACATGAAGCTTGGCAAGTCCTTCTGATGTCTGGGAAAGCTCAGCACAGTAACACTGAGCTCAGGCTTTTTGTGGCAAACAAGCATTAGCCACTACTATGTACACTTTTTCGAAACTCTGCACTCAGTTAAGCACAACAGCACTCTATGTGGAGCCAACTGTAAATACAGCACATTGTTTATTGTTTAACACAAAATGTATTCTTCAACATTTCTGCATAAATTTTCCACTTGGTTTCCATCACTAGCACAACTACATACAACTACATGTCCATAAAATGCTTCCATAATTTGTGTCCTAATCAATAACATTCATGTTTCAAACCCAATGGATAGGAGGCTGTTGTCAAATTAGATTAGAAATCGCACAGTATATCGAACTAATCCAAAACCACGGTGAAAGTTCAGCACAGTGTGCAGGAATATTACACCACAAATCCATTACAGAGTGCCACATTTCATTTTCAGATAGCTGTAAAAGAGCCTGTAATAATGCCTCACAGTCACACTACTTTTCAAGTTCATTTTAATTTTCCTCTTACATTAAGGGGTAATAATTCACTTGACAATAGATTTGGAAAGCTTATGTTCAGATTATTTATTTTTCTAATTCAATATTAATTCAATTTATTTATATAGCGCTTTTAACAATAGACATTGTCTTAAAGCAGCTTTACAGAAGTATAGAAACATATAAATATAAAATCATATAAAATGATAAAATTTAAAGTTAAGTTACTATTTACACCTAACATTTATCCTTACTGAGAAGGCTGAGGTGATGGTGGTGAGGAAAAACTCCCTGAGATGATCTGAAGAAGAAACCTTGAGAGGAACCAGGCTCAGAAGGGAACCTCATCCTCATTTGGGTGTCACTAAAAAATGTAAAGGTAAATAATGTCCTTTCTACAACAGTTTATAGTCACAAGGATTTGTATGTGACCAAGAGCTCCTGAGGAACTAATAGGTCAGTGTAGTTTCTGAGTATATTATAGATTTTATAGCATTATAGCACTAATTCATCTAACAGTTTGTATTTAAAATAGTTTCCCCCTGTTGCATGTGGTATATTCTGTATAGCCATGACACTGAAAACAAGGGGAAATGATACATTACAAAATAAAACAAACTAAAGCAATCAGCACATATGCTACAGTTCATTTATTGTAATGCCACCAGTTACTGGGGTTCTGCTGAGTCCTTTTGCTCTGATCAACAGTGTTCTTGTTAGAAGAGATGTACTACTGGTGTTCCAGTAAGAGTTGAAATGTGTTTGTGCAGGTTATTTAGCCCTCCTGTTGTCTTGTTTTCAAATGTTTTTATATCAAATATACGGTTTTATTTCATGTAAATGAAGTCTGTTGACCTCAAATAACTAATGGCATTGTATATTTTGTAGTAATAATTTTAAATGAAGTTAATTAAAAAGAGTAAGACAAAATTGGGTGATAATTTAAAAACAGCTGAACCAGCTGAAATGAGCTGATGTACTAAACTGGGTGTTTGCACTGAAAGAGGTATAAAGTGATGGCAATGACTAATGTTTATTAGCAAATTCTTCCAGTGACTCACACCCCTGAAGCTGGAGTAGATTAACATGCACAAATCTCTCCATCACCCCATAAGTAACTAGCCTCACAGAGATAGCTCATGCTGGACAATCATGATCATAGATTAATTCTTCAGTGTATAATTCAAGATTCTGAAGATGCTTGCACTTTATATTTGACTCTACTTGTACCACTGTCTTTGATGCCATGTAAGTTTTTTCAGACCTCTACCTATGGCATACAATAGTGCTCATAATTATAAAACTGCTGTTTTATAACAAGTTTTTTTGGTGATGCAGAGCTGAGTGTGCAAGCAGATCGTCTTCATACTATGATGAAACATTTCTATCTTGATGGAAGTTTTATTATCCAGGATGATCCACAGAGCACAAGGGCTCGCTGAATGATCAGATGAATATGTACATGATATGAATCATAGGCTATGGCCTTTGCAGTCATCAGGTCACAACCCTTTTAAAAGTCTATGGATGAATTTTGGAGCAACCTGTCAGACATCAGCACTCTCCATCACCATCACTGAAGCGTGTGGTATCCTGACACCTTACTACAGCACTATTAATATTTTCCTTTAATTTGTGATCTATCTGTCAGCTAAAAATTCTGTCTGGGTTTGTAAAGCATATGGGCAAGATTTTTTTGTTTTCTCTCAGAATGCATTCTACCCACTGCTGAAAAGGACGCAATATGGAAATTTAAATGTTAGTGGGCATGTGAAATTATTCCATTATGGAACAGCATCATGCTGAGAGCTGAGAACATTGAGTTATATTGTTCCAGCAGTTTTGTCATGCCAGGGGCTGGAATGAGAGAGAGAGAGAGAGAGAGAGAGAGAGAGAGAGAGAGAGACCCTTAAAGAAGAAAAAAGTGACATGCAGATCACAAAAGCACCATTCATTCTGGACCGAGCTCCACAGCTGGTTTTAATAGAGAAGGGGAGAAAGAGAGAGAGAGAATGAGAGAGAGAGAGAAAGAGAGAGAGAGACTGCCTGCCTGCCTGAAGACTCTTGTACACTGAACTTTTGATGAGAGGTCTCATTCTTTCACTGATACACAGTATCATGCTGTGATTAAATTATGTTCTTTCACTCCCCCTTTAAGAGTGTCTACAAAACATAAAGCACTGTCAAATATCAAATGTTCAACTGCTTTAATTAACTTGTAAAGAAAGAATTCCATGTAACACAGTAATGTGAGGTAAAGTAAAATCATTTACTATACCAGTACACATAAACTGACTGTTCTCACTAACAGAGAACATCAAGACTTTTCCCTCAACCAGCCTCAATTAAATTATAAAGTCATTGTCCAGACCCATGGCTCATTAAAAGTGAATGCATTTAGGTACAGGTCAGAAAGAGTTACAGGAAAGGGAGCTGCAGCTCTCTTGGGACATAGATACAAGTCCCCCACTTCCTCCTAACATAGCTTAGGAGAGGCAAAGATCAGAAGAAGCTGATATCAAGAGTAAATGAGCAGAATGAGAAGAATGTAAAAGAGCACTTGAAAGAAAAACAACAGTAAACTCAGAGGAGTGAGAAAGCTAGAATTTATGTGTAAAGATTTTAAAAAACAATCCTTATGCAAAGTTAAAAACTCAGAGCAGACTCAGCATAAACCCACACAGTTACCCAAGCTCAGGATCAAACCAGGAACTTTGGAGCTATGAGGGGGGAATGTTACCCACTGCACCACCCTGTCACTGGGAAAGAAAAAGGTGCAAATGGTCATTTCTTAGATAAAAACTAAAATGGCACCAGGAGCAAGAAAATTCTCCAGTCTGGTTAGATTAAGAAACATTTCAGCCTTGTAAAAACCGCAAAGTAAAAATGAAGGGAATGGGAGAGGATTAAAAGAGGCTTAGATGAAGCTTGGAACATGAATAATAATAATACAATCACAACAAACTTCTCCAGGCAGATTAAAGTGCCTTGTTCTAAGAGATCATCTTTATACTTTTTGTCACTCCTTTGCCCAGTTATGGAGAAAAATGATGATTAGGAGACTACAGAGATAAAAACTGGGTCACAACAGGACATTGAAGAAGCTTTTAAAAGGTTGTTAAACACAGACATTGTACATATTTATTTTTCTCCATTTTATTAAAGGAATTCAAGTAGATTTGAAATTCAATCTGTTTCCACAAATCAGGTCAATAAAGTTAAATGTGCCGAAATGCTGAAGTGAGCTACGCACACATGGAACAGCTGAGGTGGAGGAAACCCTCTGGCCAAACTAATCACTACCTCAACGTATATTTCAGATCTATTGTCCCTCTGCTGTAATATGAGGATTCCTTGAGTCTCAGAGAGCTATTGACTATCCTAAAGACAAAATAGAAAATCCAAGCGGACTGCTGTATTTTCAGTGAATGCACCAACACCCCAGAATACTCCTTAAAAAAAATACTGATTTTCATACGGCGCTCAAACTGTGTGTGATATTAATAAATATCTTTATTTGCTTTTAGTGGCTCTTTTCTAAATGCCTTGGGTTTGTTATTTTTAGACTGAGCCTCTTATGCTTTTGTTTTATGCTTTATTTATAATTTATTTAAATGAAGAAATAAAGTAATTCTATTCTAAAGTCCTTTGAGAGTGAATCTTGAAAAGTGCTATATAAATAAAGAATGCTTGGGTTACTGAAAGCACTTGTGAGCACAACCAAAAGCCAAAATCCTTCCTAACTGAAGTCACCATAGTCTGCACAGACCAACCCACACACACACACTGGGGCTGCTTTTTACATTAGGGAGGGGTTATGGAGGAACCGACGCTCTTTGGCCTAGCAGTCAGAGCTCTGAGCCCAGGATGGGGCCTCACCCTGCTCACGTTACTGCAGGAGTGTGTGTGTGAGAGAGAGAGAGAGAGAGAGAGAGAGAGCAGGGCAATGCACGTCATCACATTATTGGCCACAGCACTGACCTCTAACAGGAAACTGTACATGGGTGGGACAACAGGAATTGCTAAAGCAACAAGAAGAAAAGAAAAAAAAATCAAAAGTAGAATTCCTAGGAGAATCAGGACGTTTAGGGGCGGTGAAGGATAAAGAAAAGCCGGCTGGAGTAGGATACTTCAGGAAAAATGGTGACGATCAGATTTATGGAAAATGATGAAGGCAAAAATTTGTGCATGTGCAAATGAGCAACAGTATAAACACTAATAATGTGTCATTAAAGAAACAATGTGGTCTTGGGCTTGGGGAGACACACACCAAATGGTCATGTAAACAAAATGGGGGTGGAATGGGGTCAGAGAGCGTCTCACAGGAAAGAGTACACACACGTTCAGGCCCCAGGCTCATAGCAGTTTTGTGTCGATGCCATCATTTTAATTTAAAATCAAACATTTTATTGGGAAATCCCCTAAATAAAGAATCCATTAAGCAATTAGAAGTAGATATCAACAGTCAATCAAACAGTCCCTCAGCTGGAAAATACAAACACATGACACATTAACATTACAAAGCACTGACAAAGAAATGGAAAATGCCATTCTTTAGTCCAAAATATTTTTCAGTCTATGTAATGTTAGCATACTGGATTATCGTGTAGTCAATCTGTATAGTTTAATTTTACTGCCTTACTGATAGTACCTTAGGGAATTTTGAGAAATATGGTCTGGTAGGAAGAGTCACAACTGATACAGGGTACAATTTTCCCACAATGCATTGGTGATGCACTTGACATGGATACTGGTTCCAAATCAGGAGCACACAAGATTGATTACAGTGCATAGGTATACAAATTACTATGGATTTTCTACTGATTGCACCAAAAGGGTAATTAACACATCGGTATAAATTGTAGTGAATACACATCCCTAAGATGTGTGAGACATTACAGCCATAACATTGCTTCCATCCTTAGATTTAGATGTTTGAAGGAGCTTTGGATAAATTGTTGGAAAATTATAGTTTGTGCTACATTGTGCTGCTCCAAACATGGAAACATTAAAAATACAAGGCATGTAAATAGTAGATCAACATGCTAAAACAAGCCCAGATCCTCACACCAATCTATAATTATTGAAAGTACATGCAGATATCTATCAGCTTATTCAAGAAGTAACAGTGAAATGCATAAAATCATCTTTGTGAAATGCAGAATCTTTGTGATACTGCTCAATGTTGATACAATGGAATCAGGCAAAACCTACAGATTTTTCAGGAGCACTTTCATGCTGTGAATCTCCAGTTCTACTACATCCCAAAGATGTTCTACTGGATTCAACTGGTTGGGCCCCTGAAGAACACTGTTATGTTCATGAAACCAGTTTGAGACCCTTTCGCTTTGTGACATGGTGCAACATCATGCTGGAAGACGCAACTAGAAGATGGTAAATTGTGAATCATGAAGGAATGCACCTTGTAGTATAGTTTACCTCTATGTTTGTCCATGTCAACTGTACTTTGTTTTTGTTCTGTGTAGCACCTCTGGTCTAGGAGGAATGTTGTTTCATTTCATTGTGTACTGCATCAGCTATATATGGTTGAAGTGACAATAAAGCTTCTTTGACTTTGAATGCAGATGATCAGCAACAATACTTAAATACTCTGGTGTTCAAGTGATGATTGATTTGTATTAACAAGCCCAAAGTGTTCTGAGAAAACCTTCTCCACACCAGTACACCACCTCCACCAGCTTGAACTGTTCACACAAGGCAGGTCAGGTCCATGGATTCAGGTTATTAGTGATACATTCTGACTGTATATCATCTGTGAGCCTCAGCAGAAATTCAGCTTCATCAGCCCAGGCTGTTCTCCATCTTGACCTCACAGTTTAGGTGAGTCTGTGCTCACTGCAGTCTCAGCCTCCTGTTCTTGAAGGACAGAAGAGGAACCTGCCATGGTCTTCTGCTGTTGTATCCCATCTGCATCAAAGTTCAATGTGTTTTACATTCTGAGATGATTTTCTGCATTTCCATCCACGGTCACTCATTGTTTTTTTCCTTATTGCACAATTCTGTGTAAACTCTAGAGACTGTTGTGTGTGAAAATCCCAGGAGATCAGCAGTTACAGAGATACTCACACCAGCCCATCTGATACCAACAACCATTTATACCACAGTCAAAATCACTGAGATCATACTTTAAAGCTGAAGGTGCTGGCTGTTTCGGCATGATTTTATGCATCTCACTGCTGCCACGATTGGCTAATTATATAATTGCAGGAACGAGGAGTCCTGGTTCTCCCAACAAACTGCTCAGTAAGTGTAAAGTGCTGGTGGCTCTATACGATACAGCTGGTAAATTTGTCACATTTGGAACAATGTAATGTTTTAGTTCATCGCCCACAGAGTCATTATGAGAAGCTTTTTTTTTTCTTTATTTGCGATAAACAGGAAGCTACTAAGTTTAAATGTTTATTATGCCATATAAGGGGTAATATAAGTGGTAATTTATTTCACCATGCAGCCTGTTGACTTTGTTGTTTCATATGGAGACATATCACATCCAGAGCCTTGCATCAAACAGAAAGATACTTCCTATTGTTATGGCCCTAGTGTAGCTTTAGAGGTGGCTTGATAGATGGATAATTTATTTTACTTTATTGCTCCAAGGGGGGTAATTTGGGGGTATATGAAATATGATATTTGAAGAAATACTTCTCACTGTGGCTTGGGTGGGACTATTTTTAATATGTATCTGTATCTTTCTAATCTGCTTTAAAAAACAAAAACAAAAAAAACCCAGAAATAACAAAAGATAGCAAGTGGACATATCTTGAATGTGGTCAGATTGAGTATTTCATATTATAAGAAAGCAACAAACCAAAAAACAAGATTATTAAACATATTTTTCACCCTTTGTGATGTTAAACTCTTCTATAAACATTTTTTATTTCTAGAAAAAAAGAAATCTGCCTAGCGAATTAGAAAATATAAAACTTGAAATGAGTAAAATGTTTAGAGGGTTAATGATATTAGATTTGTTTTATTGTAATCTTATACTAAGAAACAGAAACATTTGAGTTTATTTTAAAATATCTTTATGGTATTTTGCAGTGCAGTGATCTAGTTTACCTTCAAAAGGTTTAGTTAGATAAAGTGCTAGTAATTCGAGTTTTCGAATAGAACTTGTAAACTATTTGCACAATTCTAGGTTAAGGATACAAAGGAAAACATGACAGAGGTGTAGGATTGAGGGCTTCACCCCCGGGACAAGGACGTTTTGTAGCCTCGGCTTTTTTCCTGAGAGCCGCTTTTCAGATCAATCCCTTTATAAAAAGTGGACTCGAGTTAAAACTAAACTCCAGTTTACTTGAAACGGCTATTTTAAACAACAATTCATCCACGAAAGGATTGACAGGGGTATGAAGATTAAACAATAGACTAGTGACCACAGTAAAAGCAGCGGATCTGCAAGGAATCTACTCAACATCTGGAAATAATGAAAACTCTCCGAAACAAGCGGTCCCACCCTCTCCCCTGAGCCTGAGCGATCACTTTACACCAAAAAATCCGAATAAACAACAAAAAAGGCGCGTAAAATATTTTTCAATCTCATGATGCCAATTAGAGTTTATGTACCTAGTCTGAGAAAAGCAAGTTAATTTTTTTAACTTTTTTCCCCCCATAGTAGAAGCGCACGTCTCTCCTTCCCCTGGATCCCTAACAGGGAATATGTTACACTTCAAATCACATAAGCTGTAAGATAAATTCACATCATTTCACACAGCAGGGAAGCACAATACGTCTGTGTGTATCTGTAGAAGAGCTATTCCTTTTTTGAGATAATGTACTGAAGTCGTGCGCGCGCTCCGGTGCGCTCCGTTTGCGTTCCAAATGCTTGATGCTCTTCGTCTAAAAGCTAAACTGTGATTAATATTAAATATTATTTTCCAACAGCTTCCAGGCAGAAAACATGACCATCACCAGACAGCGACCGGTTACTTTGTTCCCCGGACAAAAATATAACCATGACATCACCATGCCAAATGAAATTGAAAAAAAGCAAAAGAAAAGAAAAAGCATGTTTACGCACACTTGTGAAAATATATGTGAACTAGACAATAAAGACTTGGAAATGGATATTTAGCTTACCTTTCCGTGTCCCCTTAGCCGTGGAAGGCCAGCAATCTCACTGACAGCGAGACAAAAACACTGCAGCCAAAGCATGAGGAGAAATCCCCCTCCCTCTGCTCTTAAAGGCACAAGACCAAACCATGAGCAACTCGAGCACAAAACGCTTGGTTTTATTGTCCAAAATCAGAACCGAATCTGATTTGTTTATACGAATAAATATGCTAGATCTCAAACACGAAAACAGATCCTATCCACAGATTGTCGGGGTTTTTTTTCAGCCGAATTCTTCTAAACACTAATGCAATGCACCGCTTGTTATTTCTGCGTCATTAAAACAAGAAGCTGCTCTGTGTTCATCTTCATCATCATCTTCAACATAAAATCCTCCAAATCCTGCTCTCTCTTTATAGCTTAATGTTAACTGGAGCACAGGATGGTGGGCTGTTCACACATGACATCATATTTTCCTTCAGAGAAGCCAAGTGTGCGTAGACCCACAGCTCAGTGAGGTAAAGAGCTTTAAACAGCATCTCGATGGGTTTCTGGAGGATGAAGCTCGGCTTGTGTTTCCTGATGAAAATACACTATAACTGGACACTGGGGTTTTACTTACAGGGCACTACAAAGGCTGATTCCATATACTGCATACTGTGCAGTAGAATGTATTTAGGGAGCATCCTACATTTAAGATACACCATGAACCATGTGTGGGCATCAAATATAGACATGGAAAAAAATAGTCCTTATATTGCTGTTCTGTGTGGTGGACAAACCTGGCATTTGTTAAAATTCATGTGCAGTTTTTATTCTTGTAACACTTTGTTCACATTACTGTGGTCACTAAAAGCAACAGCCACAGTTAATGAAAACACAAACATTCTGTTTTACATCAGTTAAAATGACAAATACTAGAAAAACCTGTATCACATGTAGATTAAACTAATTAAAATATTCATTAAAAACTAACACCCCCCCACACACACAAACCAAGAAAAGGAAACAAAATAGAAATAGTTTACAAATTTCTTCACTCACACTGAGTATCCACTTTATCCAGGTCTCAGAGGCTTCACAGCCCAACCCCCTGAACACTGGGTGTGAAGCAGGAACACACCCTGGAAGGGGCACCAGGGCATCACACAGCACCATACACACACATTCATAAAATCTCTGACACCCAGGGGCAATTTAGTTTAGCCAATTCATCTACAAGCATGTTATTAGGAGACAAAAAGCACACAGAGAAATGACAGAAAAACTCCAGACAGACAGCAGCCTGAGGCAGAACCTGGAGCTGTGAGGCAGCAACCCTAAAATGAATTGGATTTAGTAATAAACCACTCCAACAGTGTATGGATTAAGAAATTTAATACAATTAGTAAAAAAGGAAAATGTACAGAAATAAAAAAAAAATGGTTATCAACAGTAGCAGTAATAAACAGCAGGCATCACATGGGCAATTTACGATGTGAACGTAAAGACTGTCAGTAGTTTAATAAAGAGCAAGCCATCCTCCTGCAGCTTCCTACCACCGTCTGATGTTTCTCCTGTCTCCACTTACACTTGCTCTAACACAGAAAGTGACATTAAGCTTTTGTGCATTACATAAATTTTAAACAAACAACCAAACTCATGAATCTAACAGAGTGAGTGCAGATCTATGAACAAGTGGCAGTGTAAATTCTTAACAGTGCAGCGCCAGAGCCGATTCGAGCTCTGTTTTATTTTTCCATAACCCAAATTCCAGGTTTCTCCGTGTCGTCTGTAGCCATTGGCATACGAGGTAAATGATTAACGTGGGAATGTAAAAGTCCAACAAATTGAGCCAAGCCACTTAGAGCCTGGGGAGGAGGGGGAGGAGGAGCTTTTTATGTAGTTATCATCCTCGCTCCCAGAGCCAAGGGAGAGAAGTAACATGTTTAAATGTTTTGAAAACAGATAAATGTTATCTTGGGACATGATGGTGAAACATTAAAGCTTTGGTTGGGCTCAGATTCACAAAGTGCAAGCAGTTACTTACCCCATACTACAGGGCTCTTGACTCTTTTCTCTCAAACAAATGGACACACACACACACACACACACACACACACACACACACAAGAAAAGAAGGAAGTGCAGCAGACTATTTAGATTCCCATGTTCAGCAAAACCTAAAATTACCACCAGTCTGCTTAAAGAGGACTCATTTTTGAAGCAAGTCCCTAGAGACTGCCTGAGCCATCACTGCCCTGTCTCTGGAGAGCCAACAAGGCTGTGTTTATGCCATAGATAACCCTTCAGAGTAAACATACATTCGACAGCAGAGGGCTCATGCCCAGCGTAGGAGAAGGCAGTCTGGAGCCTGAGCGAGGGGGTTGGCCTACTTCTCCTTGGGTGTTATTTAGCATTCTGTCCTCCGAAAACTGGACCTACTGAGGGAATTCCTACAGAATGGGAAGAAAGAGGGAGACAGATCTGAGTGAAAAGATCAAAGGTCTCAAAGTGAGTCAGGAGGCGGAATATAAGGCAACGGACAGGAGAGACAACCAGGGAGTAGAGAAGAGCTAAAAACCCAATGAACAAACATATATACAGTATATCCTTCTGTGTGTGTGTGTGTGTGTGCGTGCACAGATGTATGTGCCATGTCTCATCCTAGACATGACACATACCTGTGCGTACCTTTCCTTTATCTGCAGTAACCTACAGAGGACATCCATATACACACCTACAGCTTGTATATGCCAGCCAGCAAGGCTTTTGCTGGGATTTCAGAATGATAATGTGACTAAATCATGAAGGTCAAATATTTTTACATTACATTATTTCATTTTTTCCATTAGAAATATCTCATTGTTACTTGTTATTTAAGCTGTAGAACAATACTCAGTGACGCCTGAATGAAGTCTACAAGCATGGCTAGTGGTCATCACTAAGAAACATTTGCCAAGGTAAAGTATTTTTGGTACTTGCCAAGCTATTATCCATAATTATAGGCATAAAAAGGGCACTTGGGTACAACTACCACATTCATCAAAACCAAGCTCAAGCACTCCGACATGGTCAAGTAGAGAAGAAGAAATTATTAGTCTGGCTTTTTCCCCTACAGGCCCCTACTCATGTCTGCTGCATTTGAGGAAAAAAATAATATAAGAAGTGGTAAAAAAAAAGAAAAAAAGAGAGTGTGCATCATTTTTAAGCCCAGTATTTAAAGATATAATGAGTTGATTCAAGTGCTCCATTACCTATGTGTAGGTGTGGTAGGTGGTATCTGTATGGCTCGGTAGAGTTGAGGGATCTTGCGGTTAATGAGAGGACACAGAGCCTCCTTCAGCTTACTGTAGTTCCTCTCTAGTTCCCTGTGGTACTCCTTCTGGTCTGGTCCAATCAGAGCCTTGTTCTTCCTCAGAGCATCCTCACATCTGCAATTGTGGACAACCGTGGTAAGTGTACGTGCGTGTGGTTGTGTGTGGTTGTAGTTTATTGTCTCTTTACCTCTTCATGAAATCCTTGAAGCTAAGACGCAGTTTGTTATGATGTCGAAAGAGTTTTGGATCTTCTGGAATTTCAGACAAGAATACCTGGGCCACCTCGAGAGGACCCTGTAGACAACGCTGATGTTAATGAAGTTTATAACTACATGTAACTTAACACACCACAGAATATGGCGCATAAAGCTTGCCTGGTTAACTGTGGTGCCCACACAGCCTTGCAGCACCATCTGCAGCATCTTGGAGTCTGCAGGATCCTGGTGCGTGGCAAAGGCCAGCTCCTGCGTCTTCTTCTGCATGTCCTCAATAGCCACTTCAATTGGAACAAGGATTATCTGACAAAATGGAGAAGATGTGTTTGAACAAACTTCTCAAAAAACACACACGCACACACACACCTAAAAAACACAACCCCAGCCCTGTATGTGCAAGTACCTCTTCCTTTTGGATGACATTGATGCGGGTCTTGATGTAAGGGAAGGCATGTGAGGTGGTCAAGATGGTCTTTCGTTTGTACTGCTCATGGAGGTCACCGTGCGCACGGCCGTCTAGCGTAAACGGAGTGCAGTACATGAACATGCGCAGGTTGTAGTTCTTGTCGAAATACGTGATGCGCTCCTTCAGCTCATACGTGTCGAAGAAGGGCTCCACATATGTAATTTGTAGGTACGCCTGCCGACCAGCACGCAAAGATAAAATCAACATTAAAAAAAGAGGAAAAAAATTCAACTTTTAAGGCAGCCTGATGATTACAGAATTAGAAACGGGATCTTTGGAGTCTGACCTTATTGGGGTCCAGTTTGTTCTTGTCCACAGGGCTGGAGTCCTTTATAATTTCCACAACTTCATCACCAAAGCGTTCTGAGTAGAACTCCTAATCACGACACCAGGGTAAGATTTATTTAGTTGTTTATTTTGGCTATTATGAGTTGTATGTAACTTGAAAGGAATGTGGGACAAATTTCTACATCTTCTCTACTAAAAAAATGTCTTGCTCCTCTTGTAATGTTACTTGCCTCCAGCCTGTGTGAAATCTCAGCCAGTTTCGTGATAGAAGGCTCCTTATACACAAACTCCTGTTCATCTAGATCCCCGAAGCGGCAGCCATAAAAACCCACACGAAAATATGTCCCAAACATCCTCTACACCCTGCAGCAGGAAGGATAAATGAACAGAGGAGATAGATATAGACAGATGGATCGACAAAGAAAGCAAGAGATAGAAAGAGAGAGAGACAGAAGGAGGGAAAAGATCATTCTTGTGTCATTCTTGTGAAAAGTTGTTATAAAAGTACCAAAGAAAAATGGTGATAAAGTGTAAAAGGGAATTTTTTTGACCCTTATGATGCAATAGTAGCTTTTTTTTTTATTACACTCACCAGAGACATCCATCCAGCACAGAGCAGGACAGGGAGATAATGCAAAAAGACGAACAGACATGGAAGGGAAGTGTGAGAGAGAATGCTGATATGTGACAGGGGATAATTTCACATTTTACAGTATGATAAAAGCAGTGAAATAGATGTAGATATATTAATAGTCATACCTCCCATCCTGAACTCTGCACACAGAATTAAATCAGCACATGAAGAGAGGACAGAGAAGGATCAGTCAAAAAGGAGTAAATATGATGTTCTGAATATCCTCTGCCTACTAAAATCTTTAGAGAATACTGTGGCTAGGAACTGGCAGAAGAAAAAGGAATGTTAATTCTTGCTAGTTGTTTGTCAGCACTTTTCACTAATTACTGTATTAGCCACTTTCATTTTGGGTAGAAGTGCATAAAGTGTAGTCTTACTGACTGCTGGCATCCTGTGGAGTTGTAATTTTGTGTGAAAACAAAGTCACTGAACAGACCTGATTGTAGATTTTGTTGAAGGCGTCCTGCAGCTTGCCATGGATGGAGGCCAGCTTCTTAAAGTCTCTGTTGGCTTCATGGATGGGGCAGAGAATCTTATAGACTTCATTTATGGCTTCATACATACCAGCCTGGAGTACAGAAAGACCACCAGTTATTAACATTAAATACACACACACACACACACAGACTATTTACACACTAGTATAACTCATATATGCAGACATTAGGAATGATCAATTTAATGGAGCAAGTGAGAACGATGTCTCAATGACTCGAGCCCTCACCATGTTAAAGGAGGCTGCTGCTTGCTCCAGTAACCCCACCAGTCCAACCTCACTGAAGTATTTCCCTGCACAGATGCCCTCTTCTTCTGGGGACAGGATGTCATCAGATACAGCGGACTCCTCCAGCACGTTTGATGAGATACTCTGTGCATCCACACCCATGAAACACAGTGTGATCACATCCACACATCCAACATGCGCTATTTAAAAACCTGACTGAGGTTTTTTTTTTTTAAAGCACAAGAATCACCACACAAATTTAAGAAAACAAGGCATTTAGAATCCATTCACATTCCACCCTAGTACACCATCCTGCAATTTTTATGATTCACAGTTGTATGATCTTCATACGATTATTCTATGAGCAAATAACCTCAAGTGACAACAACAACAACAACAACAACAATAGATTTAAATAGATGTAATTTTTTTTTTTAAGTAAAGAACTTTATTTATTTACATTGGTTCAGTTCATTGGGGTCACTGAGATCTGGACTTTGACATGGCCATTCCAACACCTTGATTTTTTCTTATGTAGACATTCAGGTGTGGGTTTTCTGCTGTGTTTGGGATCACTGACCCAGTTTCAGCTCAGTTTAATCTGCTGGACAGATGGCCTCACATTTGTCTGAAGAATGTTTAAAGTGGAGTTCAATGTCTCAATGACTGAAAGTTTCCCAGATCCTGTAGCTGCAAAACAAGCCCAGATCTTCACCCCTCCACCACCAGGCCTGACCCTTTTAAATGAGGTGTGTTTGTGTGGATTTCACCCAACACGGTGCTGTGCATAATGACCAAACATCTGCACCTTGGTGTCTTCAGTCCAGAGGATATTGTTCCAGATTGTTCTGATCCTAAGCTGTGCTCCATATTCTGTTTGAAGAGAAGAGGCTTTTTCCTATTTATCCTTGCATGAAAGCCATACTTGTTCTCATAACCATAAACGTTTAATGTGCTTGAAAAGGTCTGCAGGTCACATGTATCTCTTTATATCTCTCAGCATTAAGCAGTCTAACCTCAGACTGAATTTGTTGAGGCACTCACTCGTGGTGTCAGGAGCTGCTTGGATATTTCCCTGTTTGACCACCAGAGGGGCATCTGGCAGGACGGGTTTGTGTCGATGTTTATGTTTCTTGTTATTATGTGCTTTTGTTTGTGTTTTGCTTTTCCTCGTGTGTTTCTTGCCTCACCTGACCTGTTGCTCTCTTCCCGCCTTTTCCCCCTCACCTGTTTCCTGTCCCCTCTGATTAGTTCCCCTATATATACACCCATTGTTTCATGTCTTTCTTTGCTCAGTCTTTATCTACTCACGTCCCAGTCTTTGTCAGAGTTTGTTCCAGTCCTCTGTTAAGTTATTGTGACTATGTCATTTATTTGGTGTTGTGTTTCTGTGGTAGTTTATGTTGTTTTTTAGTGTTTGCATTTCTTTGTTTTCCTTCCCCCTCCCCCAATAAATCACCTGTATGTTTTATCCTGCATTTAGGTCTGGACTCAGTGGGTGTACTGGGCTCTCCTGCTGGAGGCCGGGGTTCGATCCCCACTTCGGGTGGTGCCATTTTTTTTTCCTGACACCTGGACAGACTGTGTAAACAATTTCCATGTGTAAACAATCCTTCTCAATATAGAATGCTTAATTGCAAACTTTTTATTACCCTGTCCTTATAACCCTTCTCAGATTGATGATCAGCTTCTCTGAGGTCATGGCTGATGTTCTTTCTTCACCAAACTGCCAGATGTTCTGCATTTATGCACACAGTCACGCTTCTTAATGACAAACTAATCCTGTGTTTTTTTTTATTAGTAACACCTGGCTGATAAGTAATAATTGTGGTAGCAGGAAGGGTGTACTTACTTTTCCTTCCTGGTTTCTGAACATTGGTTTAATTTGTGGGAAAAACGACTACATATTGAATTCTGTTGTGTCACCTGAGTTTATCTGTTTGTTTATAGTTGATGGTGAGGACCACTTAATTGTTAAATAAATAAAAATTTATAATGGATGGTGGGTGTACTTTCTTTTTCCCCATGACTGTATAAATTTAGACAAACAAAACTGCCCTACCTGGAAGGAGACGCAGCCAATGGGGAGGTAGCGACAGTCTTCCAGCATGTTGAGGTACTCCGCTACGAGGGCAGCACTGTGGACCAGGCAGTGTGCAGCTTCTGCGTGGTTTCCTCTCTCCGAGTGCTTTCCAGCCATGTTCTGTAGCCAAGTGAGACGCAGGTCTGGAGAGTTCTGATAGCCCTTGGCAATCCTTAAGCAGAAAAACACCAAAAGAGCAAAATTGAGAGTGGATGTACGCGTACGGCTAGCTTTATACAAGATGCACATCTCTAGGTTGAGACAGCTCACCTGTACATGAGGTCGAGCAGCATCTCAGGGTCCTGCTGATGCTCTTTCATCTTCACTGTGTCAGTGAGAATCATGTGCAGGTTGAACACAAGGTCCTGGACCTGCCGGAAAAACCAAAAAATCTAAGAACCTGAGAAGAAAGGTGAAACCAGAGGATTGTGTGTGTTAGGCTGTGTGAGCAGAACCTGCTCTGGGAAGGGTGAGTCTCGAAGCTCCAGGTCGTCCTCTGCATAGGTGAGAATGGTTTTGAGGGAGCGGCGAAGATGTTCTTCGTTGAAGTTTTGGGAGGTGCCCACCAGTGATGACAGAGACATGGTAACCTGCATCTTCACTCGTGCAAAGTTCTGTAGGACCAAACCAAAGGAACTACTGACTCTCTGTCCAGCAAAACATTCACACACCTTATACCATACACCTCCATACATCACACTCAGTGTATATATGAGTCATAGATTTGAGTGCTCGTATCTCACATTGCCGATCTCATAGTTCTGTCTCATGAGCAGGTAGAGAGAAGCACTGGCGTGACTGCGTACAGAGCTGATACTGCTGCTGCAGTGACGCAGTAAACGCAGACACAGATCAGCACACAGCTCTGTGTCCTCCTCAAACAGCATCTCTGGGAACTAAAAACACACACACACACAAAGTAACATCATGTTCACATCAAGATGGAGAAACAGTGTGGGACATACGACAGTCTCTAGAGTTTACACCGAATGGTGCAAAAGACCAAAAGCATCCAGTGAGCAGCAGTTCTGTGGGCAGAAACGCCTTTTAATGAGAGAGGTCACGAAGACTGGGCAGACTGGGCTGAACTGACGGGAAAGCTACGGTAACTCAAATAACTGCTGTGTACCAAAGTGGTCAGGAGAAAATCATCTCCTGATGGTAAAATAAAACACTTTAAAATTGAAGCAGATGAGCTACAACTCATACGAACCATCAGGTCAGCTCAGAACAGGAAAAATTTCACCTGGTCTGATAAATCTCGATTTCGGCTCTGACCCAAACAAAAGAGGTTAGGAATAACGGTCCAAATAAAATGACCAGTGAGTGTTTGAGTCTGTGTGTATTGTGTGTAGTCTTCAAGTACCATGATTTTTACCATACTGCTCAGCCTTCACAGACTGAACTACAATTTACTTAACAAAAACCGCTTTTTCATTTTGAAGGCTACAACAGTATTTATTAAAAACTTTAGGTATGATTACACTCACAAACACAAATACATCCCCCCAGACATCCACCCACACATCCACCCAACACACACACCAACCTTGTAGACTAGAGCTCTTTGTGTATTGAAGCAGTGTTGCAGAAAAAGGGCACTCTGGTTGCCAGCCATGCTGTGGAGAAGTACTCTCAGCACTCCGCCCAGCACACTCTCCTTCTGCTCAGACAGCACCACCGTCTGACACACACACACACACATTTTTGGATCAGAGATTGACTTCTAAGTTTATAATACTTATAATTATGTATGGTTGCCCAGGAGCAACACAGAGCAGGAGAATGAGGTACAGCTTTACTTTGACAATGATCTCCAGAGTGTCTAAGACTATTAAGGAAGCTTCAGTTGCCAAGTTTCCATCCACCACTGACTCCTGCTCCATCTCTGCTTTTGTCCTACACACACACACACACACACACACACACACAGAGTACAAAAAGTTATTGACAGAAATAGAGACCTTCACACACAGAAATACAGATTGGCTTACGTCTAATCTCATCAGCATGAACTCATCTGCTGACGTATATAGAGAATTTCAGCCTGGATTTGTGAAAATAAAATAAAAAAAGACTCACTTGTCAACTCTGTCTGTGTTCTGTCTCCAGTGAGTGACATTCTTCCTCCATCGTACATTCTCCTGGCCACCGTAAGGGCTCCTTTCTGCGGGCAACACAGTTAAGACAAGTTCTCTTTCATCTTCTCTGTACATCACTCCTGGACATAACACTGTGCAGTTTTCCCCCACAAGCAATATTCCATTACTCCTGGAAGAACTGACCAGCAGATGTGACCTTTAACCTCATTTTAAGTCTCAGCTCAACATCATTTGATCAGTCTAAACCCACCTCTTGCTGTAAGAAGTATCTCTCAGACAGAGCACATGATAGTGGGTGAAGCCAAACTATTGAGTGAAACACCTGCACTGAGCGCTCCCTGTACCAGCATCACCCTCATATCACAAGAGAACATTTGCCTCCATACGGCTAGTTTATCTACAAATAGGTTTCTTAGCCAGCTACCATGTTATGCTGAGCTCCAAAAAACCTACATGGGGGTAAGGGCAAAACCTGGGTGAAGACGTCTTTGGGTACAAGATAACCTTCATCTACTGTGTGCTTCATACTTAGGCATATAAGCTCAGGTCATGCTAGCATCCCTGGGGTTATGTCAATACTCCACCCATTTTTCTTCTCAAGAGTTAGCACACTAAGCTAATCTAACATCACAAGACCTTGCAGGAACTGGCCGTTTGAGACAGAGCTAGCTGGAGCAAACAGCCGTACGCTGTACCACTGCTGCTGGGGGAAACAGATAGACTGTGCAACAGAAGGCTAGTGGATGAGTTTGCTGACCTCACTTACAATGATGAAGAAATGGACAGTGAGACTTTTATCCCTCCAACCAGAGCTGGTTGAGTTTAGAAGAGAGGGTGGTGGTGTACAACTCCTGCACAATGGCCCTGGCCAAAAAGACCACAGTGAAAACCCCTTATCTCGAGATGAGAGAAAATGGCTGCCAAAAGCAAAGAGCTCAGTATGATAGCTGCTGCCAGTTTTCCTGAAATGCCACTTATCCATGGAACAACATGAACCCTGTCCAGGGAGGGTCAGTGTAGGTCTGGGTCGATGATCAATCACTTCAGAGAGCCCCTCATGGCATCCCACCTGCACCTCCACCCACAAGCTCCATCTGAGTCTCAAACACACACAACAGCACCCCATTACCATAAAACATGTTCCATGGTGTCAATTAAGGCCACAGGTCAAGAGTGCAGCCAAACATGTCGCAAACTTTGCGCGCACACGCACGCACACACACACACACACACAAACACACACATCCAAATAAAGGCACATGTGTACCAATTCCACACAGGGGAAAAAGCACCCATAGGCTTGTTTCAGGGAGTCTGTGATATTTTCACTGTAGCAACGTGGACATCGCTGCACACATTCATGAGCTTTTATAAGCTCATCCAGCAATCTGGGAGCCATGATAAAATACTGAAATAGTGAAATATTTAATTAAATTGTATGAAAAACATTGGCAGAATGGAATATTGCTTCTGGGGGAATGGCATGATGTCTCATAACAAGATACCTCACTGATCCCACGAGATAACTTACAGTAGTGAGATAAAGTTTCTAAAATCCACAGAAGACGTGTGTGGTTTTACCTCGACAGCGGCGGACCATCTCCTGACGAGCACCGATAGTGCCGAGGATAGCTTCCTCCAGACGAGCTTTCATGTCCTGAGACTTCTTAAACGTCAGACTGTTGATCCTCTCCAGAGCCTTCTTCCCCTGAACACATACACACACACACACACACACACACACAAACACACACAGAGAGAAAGCCACAAACCCACCAAAACCACACCACACAAAGGAAAATGATTAATAGGAAATATGTATATATATATGTATATATATATATATATATATATATATATATATATATATATATATATATATTCATGTATATTGTAAAAATTCATTCAACATTTGCTCTTAGACTCAAGAGACTTGAGTTCCAAGTCTCTGGGTGCGGTACCTTGTACTCAAAGCAGGAGATGGCGAGGTGGAGAAGGTCGAGCAGTCGGTTGATGTGTAGCACAGACAGGTCCGAGAGCCAACGCTCTAACAAGGCTGCGTCAGCGTTCTTCAGCACCCACAGAACACACACCAACAGAGTCCTGCTGCACTCGATGGACAGAGTGCTGCACTGACGGCCCGCCTAAACACACACACACACATAACTGCTATATACTGACCCCAGCTTATACACAAGCAACTCCTGTTCTCAGCCCTTTGTAGAAAAAGGGACATGTTTCAGCAGTCACAACTGAGGCTCTCACACACCCTCTGAGATAAATGCACAGAATCACACAGCTTCATTTCCACACAATACTCTCACTGTCATTGTTCTCGCTCTCACATGCCTTAAAACAAAGGATCAACAAAGGAACAAAGCCATCTAGTGGCAGACACTAGTACTGCAGTCGAGGAGAAATATTTTCAAAAGAACTTGTCTTTAAAATGAATAGAGCAACAAAACAAAATACCCTATAAAAGTTAAAGTGTGATCCTGTTTACAGACAGGTTTGTTGCTCACCAGTGAAGACAGTGCGAAGGGACTGACTTTGGAATATGGCAGCGGCGAGCCGGCGATCGCCATAGCAACAGATGAACTGATGGTGCTGTTCTCCGGGTCGGCGTCATCGAAGACTACAGAAGTGTGGCGCACACGCTGAGGTGAGGGGTCTGCAAGGAAAACAAACAAACATCAAAATGAATAAACAATAACTCAGAAAAGACTGAGAGACAACTCTCCTGGAAGACGATTGTGAGAAACAATGAACAGTCAAACCACACACACTGCTGAGGTCTTAAGTGCATTTAAATGCCTTACAGAATCTGCAAAATTATTTTAAAAAAAATATCATAAAAGTTAGGGATCATTAAAAATTGCATTTTGTTTTTATTTAGTGAATAAGTTTTCACACATCACCACATCAAACAGAAGACTGCATAAGGTCCATAACGTTTAGTAATAACTGAATTTATACAAATAAACCAGTTCAAAAGTGGACATACGTTAGGTTCCTAATACTGTGTGCCGCTGGCTGGATCATACAACAGCTGTTTTTATGTTTAGTGAGAATTTTTCACGAGTCCCTAGTTTGTCGAGTACCTAGAGTAAGGTCCTGCATGTTGTTTCTTTTCCAGCATTTTTCTGCATGGGTGATGCCGTTCACACTGAGGACAGCAGAGAGACTCGAACACATTTTCAGAAGGTGCAAACATTCACATAACAGATTTACTTGTTTTCCAAAAGACAAAACAGCTCTTAATGAAAATCAGTGAATGTTTGCACTATTTGGAATAGTTGTGTATCAGTCCTCTTTTTTTACTTTATTGATTCTGCACGGTGTTTGAAAACTTTTGACTTCAGTTGTGAAGGTTAAAACTGACAAGCAGCACTTTTTCTTTAGCTCACCGGTGAAATCATGGATTTGGGACAGCGCCTCCATGACAACAGGAACGAGTGGCAGATAGAGCTGAGCGATATGAGCTCGGACTTGGGGGTCAGTGTAGCGTGGGTCTGAGTCATGACAACACAGGAGAGAGTGCACTGCGCTGATCGCCTTCTTGTGTAGGAAGAACATGCTGCTGGAGTGACAGTGAATTAGGTTAGTGAGATGAGTGTGTATGTGTGTGTGAGTGTGTATGTGAGTGTGTGTGTGTGTGTTACCCTTCTCCATCAGGTTCCAGGATGAGAGCGAGTTCAGACAGCAGTAAGCCAGACAGGAAATGCTGCTGGCGAAAGGGCACTGACAGCTCAAACATACTGACCACACCATGGTCCTGCACCGGACATGAAAATGCTGAACTCTGGAAATCAACGAGAGAAAGAGAGAGAGAGAGAGAGAGAGAGAGAGAGAAAGAGAGAGAGAAAGTGTCACAACAGTAAGATCTTACATCAAACAAATGCGTGCAACAGCAAGGCATACTAGCTGCTGAAAACACTTGTTATTGTTTACTCGAGTAAATTCTACTTAGCAGTTTTGATCTGGATCACAGAAGGAAGGAGTACAGAATCTTATCAGCTAAGCTGCGTCTGATCCACACATTTTTTCCCTTCACAATACTTCCTGATGACTCCACATTTTTTAAAAAGATTAACAAATTCCACCAATCCTTCCCTCCTACCCCGATGCCTCCACTACACAATCACTCTTCCCTTCATGTTTCCATAACAATTTTTTCTCCTCTTTCTACAGAAGAAACCCTGCAGATGATCTTGTCCAGCAATCCTACCCTCTAACTGCTGGATCTCATCTCTAACACAATGCTCCAAACCATCTAGCAAAACCTCCTTCCCTTCATCACTTCCATCTCTCCCTCCTCCTGCACCCTGCTCTCAACTCAGCTTCCTCTGAGGCTCTAACATGGGTTTTTTTAACAGACTGAACAACTTCTGAATCTCTCCAGATACAAGCTAGTCATTTATCTAAAAATATTATCTGTGGCTTTTCTGAGCTTGATTATGGTGGAGCACTTACACTTGACCATTTTACAGATTTACATCTGAATGGGCATCTTACATAATGTCTCAACACAGATTGTGTGAAAAAACGCTCCACTGAGAAGACCTGAAGGAGAAAACCGGCGAAAACTGACCAACTCACTAAACACATCAAGAAAACGTAATTTATTGCTGCAACCTGGTTGAGAAAAAGTTCACAACAACCACATTCAACTTGCTACTGGAAATGCATTGAAAGGGAAAAATTCATTATCCTGTAAAACACTGCTCTGTATATATTCGTTTTCTCACATAAACAGATGGAATATTGTGACGCATATGTACTTATATCATGTGTACTATATACATACTTTACTCAGCCTTTTCAGCATGTCCCACAATGCACTTGTGCACTCATGGGCATAATTATGGAAATGGTGTGAGAAGAGTTCAGCCTTAAAGAAGAAGCCTTTGTTACAGCATGGAGGGAGGTGTCAGAACACAGGCTCAGCCATGAGGCAGTGTCCCTGGAGCAGGGAGGGTTAAGAGCCTAGCTCAAAGGCCCACCACTTGGCTTTTGCTGGTGCTTGAACCCCGACCTTCCGGTCAACAACCCAGAGCCTTAACCACTTGAGCTACCATAGCCCCATGTGGTCAGCATTGTGCTCAGATATGCTGTGGACTTTAACGGATGCTTGATTGGGATCAAGTGGCCCTTCACAATTGACAACACAAAGCAGGCCAGGTCCATGGATTCATGCTGCTGACATTAATTTCTGATCCTACCATCTGCATGTAGCCACAGATTCCTGTTCTTGGCTGACTGGAGTGGAACCTGCTGTTGTAGGCCATCCGTGTCCAGTTTTACATTATTTGTACATTCTAAGATGCCTTTCTGCTCATTGTGGTTATAAAGAGTAATTAGTCATGTGATCATAGAATTCTGGACAGCTGTCTAAACTCTGTTGCATGTGAAAGTGTTCAAGGATCATAACCATCCCACCTTCAACAACCACTCCATGTGTAGGTTACACTGCTTGATGGTGAGTGCAGAAGGCGTGTATTTTTTTTTTTTTTTTTTAGAATATCTCAAATCAATTGGTGTTTATCAACTCAGCTGAGTCACGTGCCACTTCTGAAAATAAATCACTGCATTATTTTGCTGGCTAGTGTCAATCAACAAAAGGGGAAGTAGTGCGTCTCTGTACCTGTGAGGTGGTGGAGGAGGTTGAAGGTGATGGAGAGGAGGGAGGGCTGAAGGTGGCACATGGCAGGTTGAGAGTGACGTAGTGCTCATGACTGCATACTATCCGTATGAAGTCCAGCCTCAGAGCCATCAGAGAGCTTGGATTCTGAGTTGTGTGCAGTTTATTGGAAATCTAACACACACACACACACACAAAGACACACTTGTTGTTGAAATACACTCGTAAAATGAATGCAGTGTGAATGTTTAGTGTGCATGCTCACACCTGTTTGTAGTAGGTGCGGACGAGGTTAAACACAAATCCCCGGTCCAGGAGAGACAGCAGGTCATTGAGGAAGAACGCCAGGCTGCTGTTTAATCTTTCCACCAGCTCAACATCCTGAAACACACACAAACAGTTACAGAGCACCAAGCACTATTCCTGCGTATTCACTGAACTAGTCTTGGAAATGGGATCTGGACTATAAAAGTTCATCTGTAAACTTTACCTTGTGGTGTCTGCTGGCTATATCTGCACTGATGGCACATACCAAGGCAGCAATATCGTCCACAAAACGGTCAGGAAAACGCTGACGTCTTGGCATGTCCAGCTTGGAAGTAAGGAAAAGATGATGAGCCATGCTCTTCACCTGAGAGAGAGAGAGAGAGAGAGAGAGAAGAGAAAAAAAATCACATTCAAAAAACACGTTCCAGTGAGGATCTTTGCCACTTTCTCCTAAAATAAATAGCTTTGATAAATCAGGTCATTTCACTGCAACACCACAGTGATAAAAGAAGAACAAGGAACAATGCCATGATCACAGACACTATGTGAGTAAAAACAAAGTAACTGACTTCTTTAGTGACATTCACTACAGTGTGATTCAGTGATTTATGTAAGAGTGATCATCATCTAAGATGAAGTAAACACCTCTCACTATGGCAAAAGGCTACTATAGGTGATATTTTACTCTTTTAACACTCTCCAGAACTTGAACTTAACCTACAGATGCATGTGTGTGTGTGTGAGAGAGAGAGAGAGAGAGAGAGTGAGAGAGAGAGAGACTCTTACTATAAGCTGGAAGAAAAACCAGGCCTGCTGCAGTGCTGCCTCTCTTACTGTGCTGGTGCTCACCACCCACTGCAGAGCCAATTCCTCATGCAACAGCTGGGCAGAGAGAGCACTAATTAACAAACACACACTTACACAAATACAACGAACCTATGCACTCTCCACACACACACACACACACACACACACACACACACAGCCCACAATGCCACATGACATGACATGAAGAAATGATGAGATGAATAAGAGATATGAAAGAAAACTAAACAGTGTGAATGTTACCTTCCGGGGCATGTGTTTCAATGGTGGTGCGAGTAAGGAGGTGCTCTCGACGAACGCCGACATGCGGTTAGCAGCCCGTTCACTGGCCTGCTGCAGTGGCCATGGTGAAGGAGCACAAGGAGGATGAGGAGGATGAAAGTAAAAAAATGGAAATGATGAAAGGAAGTGCATGCACTGATGAACACTGGGAACTTGTGGTAATCACAAATACCAGGTGAGACAACTGAAAAAATGATTAGGTTAAAAAGCACCATAGAGAAGAAGAGCGGAAACCTACAGCTCCAAAGATCTACACTTTCAAAAGTTAGTGGAGATAAATATCATGATGTAATACTTCTATCATGAGTTCATCATATGATTTGTTCCTTATGATGAGCAGCTAAAATGAACAATTATCCATGAAAAAATGGTCTTCACATCTAATATACCTTATTTAACCCTCACACATAAGAATGATTTCTGTACTGCAGGTTTACTATATGCTGAATGACATCACAAACACTGTTTTAATATCACTGCAAGAAAAAAGCAATGAAAGATAGAACAAGCAGGAGAGGGTGATGAAGAAGAGTAGATCTCACTGGACATGGGAGACATATCAACAAGCCCCAACCACACACACACACACACCAAAACTCCTCTCATACACAAACAGACTCAGCAGAGGAATAGTCTGAGGGTAACATGGGGTATAATGTATTAACAGGACATGGGTGAGGTGATGATGGGGTAATAAGGTATTAATAGGACAACAGTGAAGTGATGATGGGGTAATTAGGCATTAATTGAGCAAGAAAGGGGTGATGATGGGGTAATAAGGTATTAATAGGACAACAGTGGGGTGACGATGGGGTAATAAGGTATTAATAGAACAAGGGAGGGGTGATGATGGGGGGTAATAAGTTATTGATACAACAAGGGAGGGGTGATTATGGGGTAATAAGGCATTCATAGGGTAAGGTGGTGATGGCAGTCAAGTTTTAATAGGACAAGGTAGGGGAGTAATGGGATAATAAGATAATAATAGGACAACGGTGGGGTGCTCGCATATAGGGTAAGTAACGGCACCTGCTTAGCCTCACAGCTGGAGTTGGGGTTTCGCCGGAGCACAGCCCTGGAGCCCCCAGGAGCATAAGCAGAGTTTACCCAGGAGTGAGAGCGGTCTATTCCCTGCTTATTCACCAATCACAAACACAAACACACAGCAGCACAGGAGACACAGTCAGCTGATGAAGCAGACATTTAGGAGAAGGGATATGCTCTACAATCTTCAGCACTGCAGTGCAAAGACCCTCAAACACATTCAGCAGTAACAGGAAGAGCCTGCTCCTTTCATCCCACATAAACAGGAAAAGCAACGGGAGGGCAGGCCGTTGAGACAGGAAACATGACAAAAGTTCCTTTGCGCATTAAATCTGTCCTCCTAAAATAACCATTTCAGATTAACAAAAAGAAATTTAGAGAAGAAGAGAAGATAAGAAGAGGGTGAGATGCCTACCTTGCTGCCAATGATCCTCTGTACTTCATCATCAGGTGAGGTAGGTGTGGACGCCAGGTCAGGGTTAGAGTTGCTGATGCTCTTGGAGCGGGACAGGAGCAGACTGCTGGGGCGAGCAGTTGCCCGGGACAACGTTGCATACTGGATAGGAAGCTCGTAGGATGATCCGCTCACTGCACAAAAAAAGTGAGTGTTAACAGCATGTCACCGTTTAAAATCTGTCATATTACACTTGCTCCATGTATGTTTATGTGCACTAAGATGATGCAATCAATTTCAGAACACACTGCTGCTGTTGTGATCAGCTGCTTAAGCACTGACATGAGTATTAGCTTGAAATGAGTGTTTTTTTTGTACAAGATAAAAAAGGTTGATGTTTATTGATCAAATAAGGGATAACCGATCAGATGCACATTTCCCCATGGATATTGATAACTTTATTCCTGCTTTCATTTAAAGGCAATAATAAGTACAGTTAAGTATGCTGGCACAGTCTGGTCAAATGGCTCACCAGTAGGGGGTGACACAGGCTCAGTGGTGGGCAGATGGAAGCAGTAGTGGATATAAGAGGCCAAGAGGCTGTTGCGGCCATGCTGATCCTGGTTCCCTTCCAGATTCTTATGGATTTGATTGACCAGCAGCGCCATAGCCTCGAATGCTGCACGGCCCAAGTTCACTGTGGAAGAAAGTGTTGGAGGAGTTTAGGAAGAAGGACAGCGTGATGAAATGTAAAGAGGTATTAAAGGGGTGCACACCAATCTGGCCGGCGATGATGGGAGGATGGACGATGAGGAGGATGAGTTTGTTCAGAAGCTGGTGCAGGAAGCGTACGCAGGTATCCAACTGCGCTCCCTTCAAGGCTGCCATGGTGGATTTGAGTTCAGCCTCCACGTTGGCCTCGGTGATGATCACATCCTTCAGTCGGAACGGGAAAGAGTACTCCTCTAAGACATACACCAAAGTGAAGAACTTGTCCAGGTAGGCATCCTACACACACACACACACACAGATTAATGATTTGACAGCTTCAATTCATCATCGAGACCGTGTCCTGAGTAAGGGAATATGTTGCCATCTGTATTTGATACCTGAGTGTGGACAGAGGAAGCAGCGGTCACCTCTACGTTGAACACTCCTTTGTGATTGTCCACCCACTTCATCCCTGGAAGCTGTACCTAAAACACACACATAAACAACCACAAATACACACATAAATACGAACACACATATTACTTATATTCAGACCAAAGCTAAAAATCCAATATCCTGGTCCATCATTCTTACATCAGGGGTGAGGACAGAGTAGCTGGCTGGAGGCTTCTCCACAGACACGGGCAGGCTGAAGGAACCTGTGCGCAGACGGCCATGCTGCATCAGAGGAATCCACTGTGGAGAAGAGTACAGTCTCTCATCACCTCTCCATATCAACAGACACCTAAAAGCATAACCTGTACCATCGATATGTCTGAGAAAATCATTCTTTGGTCCAACGTTTAAATACGTGAGGGAGAAAAGTTAGAAGCTGTGATCACAGGAAGGCACATGAACAGAAGGAGCTCTTACTGTGTAGCCCACGGGTGTCTCGAGAGGTGTGTTCTGCTTGGCTTGACAACTGATGTGGTAGAAGGTGAACAGCAGGTGGTGATTGTCAGTGAGGTTAGCGGGAATTTTCATCTTCACTTCCTCATAGAATTCAGGAGACCTGGGAAAAAATACTAGTGTGTGAGATACAGAGCGATTATAAAAGCTCAGTTTCTTCTTTCGTTCTTCATGGCTCTTACTTGTCATGGTAGATGACTGGTGTGTACGCCTCTTTGTAGAACTCTGCACAACTAGATTTTCCGAATATGACCTGTTTCAGAAAAAACACAATCATCACCACTTAATACTGGAAGCGACAGATTCATACACCAAATCAGGTACAATTTACATAGACAAGATATTTCTTGAGAGAGATAGTCAAGATATTCAGAGATTTCTCAGCACAGACTAGTCAGGACTTTCTGGTTTTTGTTCCTGTTTGAGTCTATCAGAATTTTGCTTCTTCTCTCTGTGTGGTCCTGGCAAACCCCAGGAATTTCTTTTCACTCTGCTTCACATAACAGTGTTGTGGTAAATCTTCAGAAATGCTAGAATAGCATGTGAAAGGGCTCAAGTGCTTGTAATTGCTTTGCTTAATGAAATGAAATCGAGTTAGTAAGTTGTTTTTAAGTAAATTGCAAAACTCAACATTCAAGGAACAAAACAACATTCAGGAATTCAGAAAGCATATATGCTCTGAGTGTCTGGTTATGTTGGGAAATCTTGCTCCAGGAGCAGCAGTAAATTCAGATCTGAACAAGATGGAACAAGATTAGGAAAGTCTAGTTATCGCCAAGCTGAAGTTCTCTGTTCAAATCATCACTGTGGCAATAAATAAAATGCAGAGAAACAATGCTTAGTAAAAAAAATTATATTTAATACACAGTAGAACACATGGAGCTGTGGAGCGAGCACAAAGACGGGGTTCTCCGTGTAAGAGAACATTTCCTTGGCCAGCACTCAGGTGATGTGTGTTATCTTTGTTTGTTCTCGCTCGGCAGAGCCAACACTCTGTTCACGTGTTGAGCTGATTTACTGTAGACGATACGTGCGCCAAAGAACAGCCAACTTCTCTACACTAATTACACCGAACACTATCCGAATAATTACACTTTTATAGAACAGCAACAAAATCTAACAATTCAACAGTCACTGGATAACAGACAAAAAGCGCTGTGTGTGTGTGTGTGTGTGTACTCACAGGCATGGCTTGGTTGGGGTCCTCTCCCGCCATGAACTGTACCTTTACAGCAATGTTCCGTACAGAACCCTGTCTACTGCTGAAGTTCAGATTCTGAGGATATACATACAGCAGATTCCTACAGAGAGAGAGAGAGAGAGAGAGAGAGACAGCAGACACACACAGAGAGATAGAGAGAGACAGACAGACAGAGAGAGAGAGAGAGAGAGAGAGAGAGAGGATACTATAAACTTTAACAATAATAATGATCTGAATTCCTTAATGATTCTTTTTTCCTTCATGACACGAGACACTTTTTTACACAGGGAAATTACACTGGCTTTTCTCTAAAGAACAAAAACAGCTTCACTTTTAGTCTCAGGTTATAATTCTCCCTCCATCAACTTTTGTTTTTCTGGATGTAGAAACATGGGTTATTCTGTGGTTTAAATAAAAATACCAGTGTGTGTGTTGTTGCTCGCAGCAGTGAGTATAGATAAAGAGCAGGAATAACAAACTAAATACATAAACTGTAGAAAATGACCTCTGAACTTTAACTATATATGCAGAAGGGGCAGCAACATCACGCAACAGTGAGGAAAAGCCCAACAATGCCGCAATCATGCCAGGACAACACCCACTAAAATTCCACTTCCACACTTTACAGACACATCCATCCATCCATTCATCCATCCATCCAAATGTAAGAGCAGTGTGCTTTAAAATGCTTGGCTCTTGGCATATTGTTGAGATGAACTAAAAGAACATCACAGCCACGCTGATGTTCAGTATAACAGCACTTCCTCGTTAGGAAATTCCTTCAGTCACTCTCTGTTCTTGTCACCATCAAGGTAAATACTGGATACTGGAGTAACATGTAATCATAAAGCTTGTTAAACAGTGTGTTAATTATGATCAGGTGTATTAACAAACAGTTCAGCATGTTAGAGGGCCAGGGCCAGACTGGGAACGCCTTAAACACTAAACTGGTCCCCGTGGCTTAACACATATTCACTGAAGTCGGCATATATCAGGACAATGAACTGCTGCTGTGCTTTTTTGGACCAGACTCAAAGTAAAGTTATGTGATGAAATAATTATGAAAGAGGGTGACCTTAAACCTTTAAACTTTTCACCAAATTAAACAGTGAACAGGTGATTACAGCACGTAGACTGGACTCCGCTGTGTGCTTTCAATACAAACGCATTCAAAGTTCAAAATGGAGGAAAAACACTTTGTTCAGCATGGATTATCACACCAGTTTAGATCACTCCAGTTTAACTGAATATTCATATCACACCAGTTTAATTTAATTTTCATACCAGTTTAGATCACATCTGTTAAACAGAATTTTCCTACCAGTTAAGATCAAACCAGTTTAACAGAATATTCACATCACACCAGTTTAACTGAGTTTTCACACCAGTTTAGAGAACGCGTGTGTGTGTGTGCATGTACAAACATGGCACTGAGTTATGACTGGCAGCCAGGCAACACTGAGCATGAACAACACCTTTGCCTGAACTACACAAGTCAAGGTCATGTACATAGACACTCAAACACATGCACAACACACACGCACACCCTGACACACACACACTCTCACGTGAACAAGCACAAAGACAAACTGGGTCACTGTGATTGGACCCAGGCTCATCTCCACACTGCCCATCAAGTGTATAAGAGCTGATAAGAGGCAGGTGAAGCCTCAGAAGGTGCAGAGCGAGAGGAAGCGAGCGAGACTCACTGCAGCTCTGAATGAGTGCTGACTTCCACATGGCAGACACCTTCCTCAGCCGTTCAGGGCCATTTGCCACGTTCCCCAGCTTCTGTTCATGGGCCTGTCTGTTCTTGTGGGTATGTGGGGTTTCTTCCTCTCCTGTGATACCACGGACTGACTCCAAGGTAGAACTGGTGGATGACATGAACGTGCTGATGTACGGGGTTCTGCAATTCAGCGAGTCTCTGCATCACGTGTATCAGAACACTGAGGCCAAGCTGGAGCGCATCACACGTGCCATTACAAACACGGAGCATCTTGTGAGGCATCTGGACCAAGAGACAGAACAGACCATCCGCTCCGAGCGGCAGATAAAAGACAAGCTCAGTGTCATCCAGGTGAGGACACACACACACACCTAACACTTCACAGAGACATCTACAGTGTGCTAGGACCAGGCAGCAGGACTGGTTGGAAAATATCATGAAGACTGAACAAATTTTTTTTTTTGTAGGCTGAGACAGCAGCGCTACAAGCCCAGGCTCAAGAAACCAGAGGACAGGTCTACAAGGTGGAGCGAGAAGATGTGGCACTAAAGCAAAAACTTTCCAATCTGGAGGCAACCTTGAAAAGCTTCACCCCGGATCGGATCAGAGCACTGCAGGTGTGTAGGCAAAGTATCACAAATCCACCAGTCTCCTGAGTTCACTGTAGCAGAACCTGTACTCTGGAGACCTGACTGCTGTTCATGATTTCATGCCCTAAAGCGTAGCTCATCCAGAGCAGTTCACTTGAAAAAGACAACAAGAACAGGATGGTTTCAGGCTTAAGCAGAATACAGAAGTGTAGTTATATCAGCAATGTAGCCGGAAGATGTGGCAAAAACTCACAAAAACAGGTGGATTTTTATCATTACTTGTAAATTGGCAGATTTGACACTTTGCCTCAGATCAAGTTAATATAATATTGTGATATCGTATGACATATCGATATACCGTATGACTTTAAAGGGGTCCCTGGTGGTCCAGGGAACTGTCTGTGGTGACCCAGAACAGAGAGCTGAAAAACAACAACTCTAAATGACTTAAAACCTTTTTCTCTTCATGACAGGAGATCACCCAGAAGCACAACACCATTCTGCATGACCTGGCGAGCTGGACAGAGAAAAACAAACAGCAGCTGGAAAACCAGAACCAGCAGGTGGTCCAGTTGCAGAAACGGACAAACAGCAGCATTTAAGCTTCTATTCCCCAGTCTACAGAGTACACATGAGCGATCAGAAACTGGGAGAACTGGTGACTTGTCAGCTCTTTTCAAGATGGGACAAATCCCCTCTCAAGCCCAGTGCTATTATATGACACACTGGAAAGTGATCAACAGGAACTATGTCCTTTAATAACACTCCTAAACAAAACATATATTTTCACTTTTCCTTTATAAACAGACTGTTAAAAAAAATAAGAAAAAAAAAACCCACAAAATATGAGAAAGCCATTGTGTTGTACTTAATATACTATATTATTTTTTTTACTTTATAATAAATGCAATCTTTAAAATTTTTTTAACAAATGTTTCAGATTGTGGTTTACTGTTATACTGGGGTCCATCCCCAAGTTCCCCTACACCACTACAACACATCCAACACACTGTCATCTTAAACAAAACGGCTTTCACACAGTACACATGCTGTTGTGTATCTAATTTTATTTCCTGTACACGTGTGGAGTTCTGCCTTCACTTTAAACCATTTGTCTTCAATGGTGCAACTTTAAAACTAAGAAAATAAACATATATATTTATATTTATAAGAAAATGAAATTCATGCAATGCTACTTTAAGGAAAGACATTCATATGGCGTGATTTTGGATATACTGATACGCAGGTATTAGAGCTGGGCGATATGGCCAAAAAATTGAATCTCCGATTTTTTAAAAACAAAATTAGATTTTCGATTTTAAAACGATTATTTTTCTTTAAAAAAATGTAATAAAACACTAGAGACTATATAATAGATTTTTTTAATTTGAGCAAAAACAATATAACCAAACATATGAACTGCTAATTTGGACTAAAAGTGCAAAGTGCAAAATTACTTTTGCTAACAAGTTTTTTTTTGTTATTTTAGAAAAACAATAATCAATACAACATAAAAACCTTTTTTGGGGATTTATAAAATGCAAAAATTCACCAGTCTTTACAAGTTCTAATTATTCTAGTAAAATAAAGTAATATAACAAAATGTGAGGGATTTGTAAAGTGCAAACTGCAGACTTAATAAATAAATAAATAAATAATTATCACCTGAAAAAAAATCCCTGAAGAAAAACAATTTTGTAAATCAGTTCAACATTCAATTAACACGCTAAATAAACTAACACGCTAAATAAACTAACACGCAACTAACACGCTAAATAAACTAACACACAACTAACACGCTAAATAAACTAACACACAACTAACACGCTAAATAAACTAACACGCTAAATAAACCCAAACAGGAGCCAGACAGCATTTTACATGTGTGTATACGGGCACAATCAGGGGAGAGTCTAGAATTTTCATTTAAGGGGGACTCCGCCCCCAATGAGGGTATAATAGTGAAGAACGCGCTGAAAGACGGGGAGGAGCCGAAAGTCTGCCGCCGTTTTCGTCGCTAGGCCATTTTTAACATTTCTATTCAGCCACCCTAAGAATTCTGCAATTCTCCATAAACTCTACACAAATTCGTGATCGCTTCAGTTCCCTTTAAATTTCATATGAAAACAGCGGCAGACTTTCGGCTCCTCCCCGTCTTTCAGCACGTTCTTCACCCTGACTGAAGAAACCACGCCTCTCTTAGAAACAAGCTGAACTACGGAAGCTCGCTCTGACTAACCAAAGTGAAATCGGAAAATCGATTTTCGTTTTTTCAACATCGAACATAAACCATAAATTCGAATTAAAGGATATAAGGAGCGCTATAAGAGCAGAGCTACGTTCATACACACACCAATCCACTTTCTACTGCTGCAGCCTTCCTGTATATCCTGAGTGACAGATGTCTCGTCCAAACTCTACCTACCTGTTCCAGTTTGTCTGAATTATTCTTGTGTTTTCAGATTTGTTATATCTGTTTTGCACTTCTCGGTCACCATAGCTTATAGCTAGACCTATACAAAATAAAATATGAATTTTGTATTTTAGTTTAAATTAGGTTTTATGCTACTGAACTGAGTGTACAGTACACAAGAATTCTGAGCCCTTGAAATGGAGTCACTTGATCCAGGATCCCAGCAACATACAGAAGTGAAGACATTGAGCATGAAGCCCTCAGGTCCAGTTCACTAACCAACCTGATCAGCTGAAAATGTTAAAATGAACACTCAAATTTCTTGGGGCAAATTCATATCTCAGTCGTGATTAGCACACTGAAGGGTGAAAGAGAAATCTCACTGTAATGTGTGTGAACAGCAGCTGACCTATAGGTGGTGTGAGGAGTGTAAACGCAGCGTGCAGGGAACTCCAGCACCTCCTTAGTGGGCCGTACACGCAGGTCAGGGTAGGGCTTCACATGGAGCAGCTCAGGAGAAAGGCAGTAGTGAGGAACCTCGGGTGCAGGAGAAATGTCAATCTTTAACTGAGCTGCAACGCAGAAAATGAGAGTGACAGATTGGGCAACAGTATCGGAAAGAAACATGCCAAGTAAACGAAACAGAGGAGACGGAGGGTGAAGCCCAGAGGAGCTGCGCTCAGCAGTTTACCTGTGACAGGTCTGAGTCGGCGCAGCACAGAGGACGGTCTTCTCATGTCAGCTAAAAATTTATACAGGTCCTCATCACTCAGCCTGTCTCCTTCCTATAGGATGAAAAAAAAAACCAAAAAACGAAACAGTAAACTCAAGCATTTCTCACCCCTACAAAAAAACACCTGGGATTGTCTTGCACACAATTAAACAAGGATTCAGTAAACATAAGTACACACACAAGTGTAAAGAACAAAGATTAATAAATACTGATCATATCTACTGAGCACGTGCATGCAATTTACAGCAGATTCCCAACCAAGGGATTTTAAGGATGTACTTTGTGGATTTTTCACAGATATTCATAATATCAACAAAATCTTTTGCCATTTTACTTCAGTGGGATAATTATGGATATTGAAACAACAACTGAAGCATTTGGACATGAAAAACATTGTTATTATTGAATTTAGTGTCCTATTACTACAAAAACCCATTAATAAGCAGCCTCTGTCACGTATACATTACAGCACAGTGAAATAATTTCACTTCACATATCCCAGCTTTGGAAGTTGAGGTCAGAGCACATGGTCAGCCCCTGTAGGGTTAAGGGCCTTGCACAGGGGCCCCAACATTGGCAGCTTGCACCTCAACCTTCCGATCAACAACCCAGAGCCTTAGCCACGTGGACTACATCTGCTCACTGTTAAAACACCAATGGGGAAGCAGGACACCGGGGTTGGAGCAAAATCTTTTAAACCATGTGATTATAAAAATAGGTTAAAAGGAATCAGTGTACCGTAGACTCTGGTGTATATATTCACTGTATATGTTGGTGCATATATGTCGATTATAATGAGTGGTTATATGAGTTATAGACTTTCCGTGTGCACATGCAGACATGAGACTTGCCATGAACTTAATTATTTAGCATGCACATTCACCAACTCATTCAAAAGCACTCATGCTTGTGCTCAGCTACAGAAGAGAGCGACGCTCCACCCAGTGTAACACTACAGGAACACCGACTGGCCTGTTTAAAGAAGTTGGTGACGGTTAGAGTGGCTGGCCGAAAGTTAGTCAAGTTGCACATGTCCTCCCCAACACTCATCCGCTCGAATCCCTTCTTCTTCCTTTCGGTCCATGTTCCCTTGCGCTCTGTGGAGGAAAGAAAGAAGATTCTGTCAGAAAATGCAACCCATCTCTTAGAAAATTGTTTCAAATGTTTTGGTAATCACGTGTTTATTGTTCTTGTTTGCATTGGAACACCACAAAAAAACAGAGAAGAAAAGTCCAATCTGATACAATTCCACACAGAACCCTAAAAAATGCACTGGACAAAATTATTGGCACCCTTAACTTAATATTTGATAGCACCTCCTTTGGAAAAAATAACTGACATCAATTGCTTCCTGTAACCATGAATGAGTTTCTTACACCTCTCTCCTGGAATTTTGGAGCACTCTTCTTTTGCAGACTGCTCCAGGTCATTCAGATTTGAAGGATGCATTCTCCCAACTGCTGTTTTGAGATCTCTCCACAGGTGTTCTATGGGGTTCAGACCTGCACTCATTGCTGGCCATTTCAGAACTCTCCAGCACTTTGATTGTAACCATCTCTGAGTGCTTCGGGTCCTGCTGGAAGACCTATGACCTCTGGTGGAGACGCAGCTTTCTGACACTGGCCACTTCGTTGCACCCCAGAATTCTTTGGTAATCATCAGATTTCATGATACCGTTCACACAGTCAAGGCATCCAGTGCCAGAAGCAGCAAAGCAACCCCAAAACATCTTTGAACCTCCACCATGTTAGACTGAAGGGACTGTGTTCTTTTCTCTGAAGGCCTCATTTCTTTTTCTGTAAACAGTGCCATGATGTCCTTTACCAAAAAGCTCTACATTTGTCTCATCTGTCCACAGTACATTCTCCCAGAAGGATTGTGGTTTTTTCACATAAGTTTTGCCAAACTCCAGTCTTGCTTTTTTATGCCTTTGTGTCAGCTGTGGTGTTCTCCTGGGTCTCCTATCATAGCATCCCTTTTCATTCAGATGGCGATGGATAGTGTGAGCTGACAGTGTTGTACCCTGTGTCTGTAGATGAGCTTGAATTTGTTTGGAAGTTAATCAGGGTTCTTTATCCACCATTCGAACAATCCTTCGTTGTAATTTTTCATTAATTTTGCTCTTCTGTCCATGTCCAGGGAGGTTAACTACACTGCCATGGGCTGTAAACCTCTTGATGATATTGCGCACAGTGGACACAGGAACATTAAGATCTCTGGAGATGGACTTGTAGCCTTGAGATTGTCCATGTTTTTCCAATTTTTTTCTCTCAAATCCACTGACAACTCTTTAAACTTCGTTCTTTTCTCCAAGCTCAGTGTGACAAAAAACACAAAGGTTGAGTCAACTTTTAACCGGTTGCAAGTGTGATTACTATATTGCCCGCAACTGTTACTTGCAATTGGTGTGTCTAAATACAAATTACAGGAGCATCACATGATGGTAAAGCAATTAGTTTTTACAATTTTGACAAGGTGCCAATAATTTTGCCCCGTCCATTTTTGAGTTCTGTCTGAAATTTTATCAAATTTGACTTTTCTTCTCTGTAATTTTGTGTTGTTCCAGTGAAAACAAAAACAATAAACACGTGAGTACCAAAACATTTCCAATTGCAACAATATTCTAAGAGAAGTGTTGCACTTTCTGACGTAATTGCAAGGGTGCCGATATTTCTGGCCATGACTGTAAATCCTGTACATTTCGGTAGTATAATAAATTGAGACTGATGAGGACAACATCAGTCACTCTGGGCTTTGGAATAAAACCATAAAGCTACACCGGCCCTTTCCGGAAAACAATCGGAAGGATTTCGGGAGATAATGTAACTCCCCTGTTCTAACAGTTAATGCATAAGGTGTACAAATGACATCCACAGTAAAGCTGCAGAAAATAATATATACTTGCTAATATATATTTGGAATGATCTGATAATAAAAACAGCGGTGGTGGTGACACTAAACTGGTCAGGAGATTAAATCGGTGGTTGATGTTGAGGTCAAAGAGCAGATCTTTTCAGAGGCTTTGTGTAAACACTGCTATTGTGAAAATGTGTGTGGGTTAATAATGCTGTCTCTCTCTCTTTCTCTCTCTATCCATCTTGATATCTATCTATCTATAACTATATATAACTATTATACATAAATATTAGTTGTAGATGCAGCAAAAGTTCAGTGTTATTAAAAAACAGGACAAACCTCCCTCATCAGCTGTGAGTCAGTAAATGTATGCTGGGTAAATTTACGATGGGTGTATTTAATAAAATACACAAAATAAGAGCAGGTATGATGTAGATGTGCAGATGTACTATGCAGGTTAATCAGAGCAGGGAGTAGGAGTGTTGAGAGTAACCTGTGTCTGAGTCCGAGTCCGAGCGCTCCAGCCCCCCTACACTGCTGACGATGTTGAAAAGGTGGATGGCTGTCCAGGCAAAGGGCATTCGGAAACGACCAAGACGACTGCAAGACTGCTCTGCCTGGGCCTTCAGCTTCTCCAGTTTCTCCTTGTGCTACACACACACACACACACACCATAAGACATGCAGACACACTGAAAAGAAGCTGGAAAAGTCAGACAAGGTGTCTGTTAAAAACCATTGACAGTCTAAATAAACACCAAGAGCTCATAGGCTAGTGGTGAGTCTCTCCAAGTATACTGGACTTTGTCTATTTCAAAAACCACAGCAAATATTGCAGCAATTAGTAATTGAGAAATCACTGGAAAATATGATATGTATGCTTGGGGTAAGCAGTGCCAGCTCTCCACACAGTGCTGCTTTTGACGATGCCGCCACTTTTTTAAAGGTGTAGACTGATGGTGTTAGAAACAGTTGGAATACCTGCATTGTGTCTTGTCAGTACAGACACCACTAGATCTTCATCTTTATGTTGGTAATCTTATAGCAACACAATCTTACAGCACCTAACTCTGTATAAATGTCCTAAGAGAAGAAGGGCTGTGCTGGTACACTAGAAGGCTGCCCTTGAATTTTGAATGCAGCTCTATTTTGACAAACATCTGAAGTCTGGATAGATGCTCAGGATGAAGCCCCTGGCAGCTGCCCATGTCAGTTATATCCCTGTAAAGCCCACTGTTGCAGAATTACAACATCACTTTTAACAATTCTAAAAAAAAGGCCTGCAAATGTTTTTTTTTCTCAAGACCACAGTTACATAGTTAATGGGTACTATTGTTTGTCCTCACAATTCTTTTGGATAAAAGAAGTGTTTATAGGCCTGGTCATCTGGCCATGAACTCACTCTACCTGCAAACTTCGCGTTGAGCTCGTCTCCTTTTTTTGCATGACTGGATTTGTCAAGATTCAAGTAAGTAAAATTCCTTAAATATTTTTTTTGTGTTTATTACAATGTCTAGAACACATTCATGTTTAGTTATTTTGGAAAACATTCATCAAATTTGATTTAGAGCTTGTTATGTCTATGTTGTAATTCTACAACATTGGGCCAGAGTGGTAGTCAAAATAGCCTGTGCTCCTTACACCTTACATAAGGACACTGCACTTCTCACATGGTCACAACTCGAAAAAAATTGTAGTAGAAATTTGAAGTGTTAGATGATTCACTGTAACTAAGTTCTAAATTTGCTTTTCTGTTAAATTTTTACTTAGTTTAGCGTAGACCATAATTAAACACAGGAATCAACTGTATGTGGTATTAACTCCATCATCTATAGCAGTATCTGAAACTCCCTGTATCTTTGTAGTTTTTTGTTTGTTTTTTAACTTCTAAATTATCCTGAGATTTTTTTTATTGTGAGTGTTGTATGAGTGTTGACCAAGTAGCAGTTTGTAGCATTAGGCTCTGAATGTTCTGGATTTTAGGGGGGGGGTGCCTGTTGCATTGTTCAGGGACAGGTGTGAATGGTCTTGAATGTGAACCTGTAAGTGCTCTGGGGAGATAGCCAGCCAGACAGTATTGTTTGAATGTAGTGGAATTTTGATTAGCATTTGCACTGAAATGATAATACTTTAATGGATAATACTTAGATCTCTACCCTCGACATATGGTCTACCACCCTGTCTATTCTTTCAGTTTATCTACTACAATATAAGACTCATATGTATTATTCACATATTTAATTTCTTTTTTTTACTTTTTCCATTTCAGAATGCCACCAGTACAGAAAGGTCATCTATTCAGTGTGCAGGTTGTGATTGCTGCAGTCCAAAATGAAAAGGTTTTGTAAATACAATTTTTTCCAAGATTTTTATTAATAAATGCTTATTCATAAAACTATGATTGTTGTGTGATTATTACCCATGATATATACTGTTATGGGGCTAAGTAAGCAATCAACCCTGCAAATGAATGCTTAAATGTTCTGTATATCTGTTCAGACAAAGTGAGTACAAATACAGAAATTCTGCTCCCAACCAGACCCATCGCTGCAATATTACAACATTTCCCTAAAAACTTACTAAAATGTAAAAAATTTGAAAAATCTTTAATTTCTACATCAGAGGCCTCCTAAAACAATATCTGAGAGGTCAAAAAAAGTTTTGCTCATTTTTTTTTCTATATTTGGGTCTTACAGGGATATGCCAAGGACTGGTTCGAGGTGCATCCAATGACATGCAAGAATAAATAAAATTGTGCACAAACAGACAGACAGACAGACTACTGCACACAAGCACAAAAGCACATCAGCACTCATACTTACCTTAACTGAATCTGAATCCTTTATGACCATATATGGCTCACAGCACTCTCCTATATCTCCCTGCTGCAAGACCTTCTCCAGCTGAAACACACACAAACATACAAGAAAAACACACATTAATAAAAGGATCCAGGATTCTGACATGAGGATCCATGTGTGTAACTGCTCACACTTTCAACACAACTATGCTTCTACCAGATGAGGTTCTGAGCAGTGGCTCCCCCCGGTGGCCATACCTTGATAACCAGGAAGATGTCAGGTGAGGGGTCTGTAATGGAGAAGATGGCAGAGCGGGTGAGGGTGGAAATAGCGATGTGGGGGTTGTGGGGGCGGAGCATGTTCTTCATTTGGTCTGAGTTCAGGTCAAAATGAAAGTTCTCTGAAATCTAGGAGCAGTTGAACCAGATATGGTAAAGATGTTTAATTACAGGACTAATACAAGTACAAGAACAAGTTTGGAATAATAAACAACAAAGACTGCAACACACTACAGATGCTGAATACAACAACAGACTTACCTTTTTCTTTTCCTTCACATCGTACAGGGCCAGTGTTCCAAATATTGGTTCAATTTCTATCTCAAACCTAGAAGGGGCAACATTGCAGAGTCCATCACACCATGAAGGAAACCTGAATCATCACCATGTAAAAGCGATGCAGTGTGAAATACATGATGCCTGAAATAAATAAATAAAGGCACAAGGAGTGTTTTGATTAAACGACAAACACAGTGAACTCACTTGAGAGACAAACACTTGACCATGATTCTCTGGCCTGTATGTTCTTTGGGTACCTCAGGGATCGAGCACCTCTCCACAGCCTCATCCTGACACACACACACACACACACACACACCACATGAGAATGCGAGCTCCATGGTGACAGTGCCATGGCAACATTGACACAAGCACCAGAAGGCTGTGTACATAGATATAAAGAGGCACCAGCAGTGAAGTGGGTAATGAAGGACTACAGTAACATGCTAGACAAGAGAATAAAAATATCCAAAAAAAAAAAAAAAGCTTATTAGAGAGATAATTAACAAAGAACAGAACCGGACACCATAACTGGTTGAAGGAGGAGCTCTGTCCATTTCCTCTCAGCTTTAGCTAACTAGTTACTCTGTTAGTGTAACGGGCATGCTGGCCCTCGCAGCACTTCCTGGCTCTCAGTCACCTGAATACTAATCACACCACCTGCATCCAATCTACTGAACACTTATTTAAAGCGCTCGCTCGCTAGTGACAGCGGCGAGTATTAAGACTGTTTAAAGTAGTACCTGCCTGTCTGTGATCTCTGTCGGAAGTAGTACCTGCCTGTCTGTGATCTGTCGGAAGTAGTACCTGCCTGTCTGTGATCTCTGTCGGAAGTAGTACCTGCCTGTCTGTGATCTCTGTCGGAAGTAGTACCTGCCTGTCTGTGATCTCTGTCGGAAGTAGTACCTGCCTGTCTGTGATCTCTGTCGGAAGTAGTACCTGCCTGTCTGTGATCTCTGTCGGAAGTAGTACCTGCCTGTCTGTGATCTCTGTCGGAAGTAGTACCTGCCTGTCTGTGATCTGTTGGAAGTAGTACCTGCCTGTCTGTGATCTGTTGGAAGTAGTACCTGCCTGTCTGTGATCTCTTTAAGTTATGTTTTGCCTTCCTGCCTGCCAGTAGTGACTTCTTACCTGCCTGCCTAAGTTCACATTTTGCCTGAGTTACGTTATTGCCTTTTTTTCTGCCAGTTTAATAAAAGTGCATCCACTTCACCTTGTGCCTCTGGATTGTGTTGTTACAGATAGTCAGATAACAGGCCTGATTTATATCGCTTTAACAATCCCGCACTGCTCACCTACAAGAAACTAGATACCGAGGTCATATTTTTACCGTGATGATGCACACAATATTTCCATGTCAGGACAGATAAACCATCCTTCAGCTTACAGTATCGCTTTTACAGTATCTGCTTGTGCAGCAATTTCACTTTCAGCCCTATGATGCCATCTTCTATGTTATAATTGTACAATATGACGTCTTGAATGTGCCACAAAAACAAAGTTGCAATCATTAAGAGACCTCATTAAGAGAGAGGTTTCTTTTCAGCATAAGCACTCTGAGTTTCTGAGATGAGTGTAAATGTCCAGTCATCACAGGCTAGATCATTGCTTAGCTTAATGTAGCCGCTGACAGGATGCTCTACAGCTCTTCTAGAGTTACAGCATTTGAGAGTGTTAGTTTAGCTAAACAGCACTTCCTGTCTTTAGTGAGAATTTCTAATAATAAGCGGATAACATTTAAAATCAATCTGATTTCTAAATAAAATCTCGATAGATTTTTCAGTCAAATTATTAATGGTGTCACTGTGTGTGTGTGTGTTTTCTTTACAATCACTAAAGGAGTCTATTATTAAGATTAGATTTCTTGAGTAATAAAAAAGAAATCCAGGCCATTTCAACAACCAGCAAGATTTTTCTTGCAGCCGTCGGTATTTTCCTAGCACTCAGACCTCATCCGGCGCTGGGTAAAGCCCCAGTAAGTCAGGGTAACGTCCTTGCAGGCGGTTCTCTGTGTTGCGGTGGTCCATGTCCTCAGCAGCTGTGCGCTCCAGCAGAGAAGGCAGCAGGGCATCTGCAGAGGAGTTCTTCAGGTCAAAGATGCTGGAGGCCCAGCTGCCCCGTGGTGTGTCATCCAGAGACAGTGACCTCCTCTTAAGGTCATCCTACACACAGAAGTCCTGTGATCAGTTAAAACTCTTCAAACAATTCAGAAAATATTATTAAGTTAAAATAACAGAATTTGTTACATATTATGTCTAATGTGAGTTGAGTTTGGTCACCTATAAAAAGGTAAACACATATATACACACACACACACACACACACTCCACAATAATTATTCAGTTCAATACCTAGACTAAAAATCTGCAGTCTGAATCCACAATTATTTAGACATTTTAATGACAAATTGGAATTATTATAGACAATTCAGATTTTATTTCAGCTTGATGGTCCATATCTTGATGTTCTGACTGACTGAAATTCTTTAGGCCGATTGATGAGAGGAAGCTGCATATTTAATCCAGTTCCCTGAAACTATTCTGACATTTATGACTATTTTAACCCAAAATAATACTGTGGCATCCATAAGAAATACAGTTAACCCCGATGATGACAAGAAACATATATAATGTATAAGGTCCAACCACTGAGTCTAGAAGTTTTCACATTATTTCACATTAACGAATCATTCTGAAAACATTCACTATTTACACTGACAGACAATATGGCATCACTCAAATGAGCAAAATGAGTGGAAACAAGAGATTAGATGATAGAGCTACAAATATAAGATTGGGAAATTCCCATGTCACTGACTCATCCTCCATTTCTATTTGGGGGGGTGGGGGTCGTTAGGACCTCTATCTAAGTCTATCATCCAGGACTAGTTTACAGCCTTCTACACCCTTACATGATGGTCTGCATAAGTATTCACCCTCCTTTGAACCGTGAGACATTTTGCTGTGCTACTACCTGGGACTGAAACACTAACATATCAGGATCTAAGGTTGTGAATCTACACAAAAATATCCAATAACACAGAATTAAAATCAACGCTGTTAATTATTATTTAAAAAATTTATAAAAGTTTGCTAGTGACTGCATGAGTAATGTAAAAGACTGCAAAGACTTATTCAGCTCCACTGCTGCAAAACACCTACATTAGTTCTGGTGCAACCAGATGCCATCAGAAGCCACATAATTAGTGAAACAGGGTCATAAGCAGGTAGAGAACATTCCTGAGCATCATGAAGACCAAGCAGCTCAAAATGTTCACAAGAACCTTCTAGAAAAATCTCAGTAATGGTGTGTGTGTGTAGTACAGGGCATTTGGGGTGAGTTGTACTGTACGGGTGTATAAAGCGATCGAGGTGTGTGTGTGTGTGTATAATTCTTCTCTAATTCAATTCAAGAAGCTTTATTGTCATTCCAACCACATATATCTGACGCAGTACATAGTGAAATGAAACAGCGTTTCTCCAGGACCTGGTGCTACAGAAACATACAACATAAAGATCAAACACAAAACAACAACACAGAGCTAGGACCGGAGTTTGTCTTAGCCACATAAAGTGCACAGTGTGCAGCTGGGTGCAAACAGAGCAAAGACAAGACAGTGCAAAGAAAATAAAATAAAATAATAAATACAAGAAAGACAACACAAAAACACAGGACACTTAGCCCCGAAAAAGAAAGAAAAGGACATGTATAATGGAATGTAAGTGAAATAAAACAAGATAAAATGAAATGATGTAAAAAAAAATATTGTGCAAAAATACAACAGCAGCGGTTGAGGTAGTGCAAATAGAAATAAACATAAATATAACGATATATTTATAGCAGCAGATGACAGGTTGAGGTAGTGCAATAAGTAATGAACAATATAAATTATGTGTGTGTCCACACAGGCGAGAGAGACAGCTACAGTACTCATCACCACAGAAACGAAGTGAAATGACTCCACTCCATGTAGTGATGAACACTTCCTAAAATACAGGGCTGCATGATGACCATCACAGCACAGATGCCCCTCCCATCTTACCTGGTCATCTGAGCGGTCGGCAGCTGCAGCCTCGTCCAGTTCAAACGTCTGTTTAACCAGGCCTCTCCGTTTCTCCCTGTGCCGCTCAGTGTTGTGAGGATTCTGCATGGTACTGTAGCACTGGTATCTAAGACAGAAATAATGTTGAAAGTACTTCAGACCACATTGTGGATGAATTCTTCAACCTCAGGAGGCGTGCATTATTTCAGTAAAACCACACAACTCGGTCAGCAGCTCTGGCAGTAACATGAACGACAGGTTTATATTAACGCAGTCTTATTGTTTCTTTAATGTTTGTTTCCTCCCCAAAGGAACAACCTCTCTGTGGTTACTGAAACACAAAACTATCCGCCTGTCTCACAAGTTAATAAACCATTCTTCCACTCACTTTCTCTGGATAATGAGCCAGTTGTCACTGTAGACTCCATGTGCGTCTCTCACTCTGGGATCCAGTGTACTGCAGACACAAAATAACTCGGAGTAAAACACAGCTACTTATAATGAAGGCTAATAATAATCTGCTGAATGCAGTTATAACTAGGGATGCATGATATGAAGAATTTAAACCGATACCTGATAATTAAGTCCTTCTCTTGGCCGATTCCGATAACCAATAAGTTCATATTTTTATATTAGAATTTTCATCTGCAGTTTCATGTGCACCCAGGAGAAAAGAAAATCTAAGATGCACTGATGAAACTGATATTTTAGTAGCTCTGGCCTAACTGTAATAGCAAACATCAGTCCTGACTCTTCAAATGTTTTTAGTTTTTGCATAAGGCACTACAATAAGAACAGAAAGGGTTTAACAGAACTATGGTTTATCTGCAATTAACTCATTAAAAACAAAATTATATTCAGGTATTTCATGCATAACAAAGAAATGCATCTATTCAATCATTTTAGTGCATGAGGATGAGGAAGGTATATAGACCTTAACTTAAGGTCTACAGTATATACCTTCCTCGATGCTCCGTGTTTAGTGCTAGTAGCTGCTGCTGCCACTTCATATTCTTTTAATACAGCTTCGCCACGATGACGACCCTTCAAGTGAGATATAAGATTTGTTGTGTTAACACTTGACGCCTTTTTACCTCCTCTCGGAATCCTTGCTGAACATACGTTGCAAATAGCAATGGCATTGCTGCCACCGAGAAAAACTTCCAGACCGGCGAAGACATGTTCACAGATGATGACCTAATAAATGTGACACAGTTTAAAGCTGCAGTCACGTGCACTCGGAAAGCGGATGAATCTCGGATAAATCAGACTGATTGACTGATTTACCAGCAAGCATACTTTATCGGATTTCATTTATTTATCGGAGCAATAAAAATGACGCCATTTTCACCCATATCGGCCGATAATTTGTCTGTCTGATAAATATTGTGCATCCCTGGTTATAACCAAAGAGGATAAGCATCATCCACAGAGAGCAGCTGATCTGATTATGGTTACATTTCTGGATATACATGTGTGTATACTAAAGGGCTCACTCTTCCTCAGACAGAGCTGGTTCCAGGGTGGTGCACTCTCTCTCCTGCAGTATGAGCTCCAGGTCATCAGAGGGGAACTCCAGGAGCTGTCTGAGAGGCCCAGGCTCAGCGATCGGGGCATGACTGCTCACATACTCCTCAAAGTCCACCGGCTCCACCACTTCTGTAAGGGGCACCTAACACACACACGGACATGCACACACACACACACACAGACAACAAATCTTCTGTGATGGGGTAGTGCAGGTCGTGTGGGCAGAAGTGAAAACAATTACGGTTTTCGGTCATTACCACTTCCCTTTTCTACTTCATTTCCTAAATCTTATGGCCTGCCTTTATGGGAAGTAAAATCACTCCAACGTGAAATCTGAGAGGTTACTTTAAAGCTGTAAAGTAAATAATGCACCACAAGATTACACAACCATTCAAGCAATATCCTGATATCTCATGGTAGAGCACCCCTCCCAGGATGTCTGCACCCGTAATAATAATAATAATAATAATAATAATAATAATACTAACCAGACGGGTTAGCCTTCACTCCATACACACTTCACTGAGTCTTGGTCTCTCATGACCCTGTATTTTATCGTAAAACTTAATGTTTCAGGTTTAATATTAATGTACATTGATGTTTTTCTGTTGCTACTGAATTGTGTATTTCTTATCGAAAAGACAGGTAAAATCTCTCCTCTAGAAAAAACCTATTCCCTCTGTTTACATCCTGTATTGGATATTAACAGATTAACACTATACAGTACAGTGTGGATAGTATGATATTTGAGATTTAAGCCCAGACGTTGTACTCAAATGTCTCTGTATTTTCAATAAAGTTTCAATGATTATATGATGGGATCCATGCTGCAGTGTTCGAATATAAAAGTGCTTTTACTCACCGACTGATGGGCTCCACTTCGCTTTTTGGAGAGCTGAGGGGAGCCATACTCCCGAGATACCTGCTTCCTGACCTCTGCAGCTACCGTCCTGAGAGAGAGCGAGAGAGAGAGCGCGAGAGAAAGTGAGTGATAGTGCACAAACTAAAGTATTCATCTTGTCAGAAATGAAACAGGCAGTGATGTTATCAGCCCACAGCTCAGTATTTTCCTACCACTGCAAGCCAGCAGTATTTTATTCCTATTGAACTATAGTAATTTGCCAAAGGCAAACGACTTGTCCAACTTATCTGTTTATCATTACGTTTAATGTTGTAGCAGCTATTTAAAAAAAGAAAGCAGCTGATTATATCAACAAAAAATGCAAAGTATAAAGCCGTCTGTCCTGCAAACTTAAATACCAGCTGAACACGCATCTCACCACAGAAAACAGAACATCATAACAATTACAACCATTTTTATGATGTTTATGTGGAGCCATAAGACTCATTTCTTTATAAATACTCATTAACATAATCAGATTTGAGAATTTAAGGACACTGTTCCGGTGTTTTGAGTTGTCAACAGACATGATGCCAAAACTCCGCCCCTTTATGGCCCAACACCAAAGACCCCAAAACAGCCCCAGAGCCCCAGTCCCAGTCCCCCCAATGCTCTGCTCAGGCTGTTCAAGACACTTTGCAGCTGCTCCTTTACGGACTGGCTCACTTACTCAAACTCACACTCATGTGAGTACACACACACACACACACACACACACACAGCTGCCAGGGTTTTGGTCTCCCCCTTTGACATTCTTTCTTTCCATATGCATGCTGCTCATTGTATATGGCGACAAAGTACACACCCCCAACACACTCACACATACACACACACTCTCACACACACTAGCACCCTGTAAACAAAGCAGTCCATTGCACTCTCTTTTCAGTTAGTCTCTGCATCTAAACCACACAATTACCAAAACTTTCACAACTTTTCATATCATTCAGCGCAGCACACCCCTGCGGACCGGATGAAGGAACTCCCCCAGGGGTCACACCAATCCGGTTGGCCAGAAACTGATTTCTTGAGCTAATGAAACTCTGGAATACAGTTTTCAGAGCAGGAATACAATCACAAGATGGTACTCTGGCCTAGGCACATATGGTGTGATCAACTTTTTTTTCCAGGCTCACGAGTTAGTGGTTATTCTTCTATTCTAAACAGAATGCCAGAATGTTACAGGGCATGACACCCACACAAATACACACTCATAACTAAACAACAAAATACAGAATAATGAACACGGTATAGTGGAACAGTATGCATTTATGGCTTCATTCACACAAAACTTAATATCAAGCTTACTTGCTGAAATTCTAACACACACCACGGTTTAAAACCGCACACAGAAACACATCAAGCCTTTATGTGAATGCAGGAGTGGTGCATGATCAGTGGAAACCCATTTCCTACTTAAAGAGGAAAAAGGAAACTTTGCCTCCTCTAAAGGAAACATCCGCACACCCTTTTCCTGTATCCAGCACTTAAACAATGAACTCAGCCTCACAGGGGAAAAGCCAACACAACGTGACAGAAATAACCAAGACAACTATACAGCAATTAGAGGTTTAGGGTTCACCTGAACATCTACCAGACACCGAGCTGACATTCCTCAGAGATATGTAAAGTGTACAGACACAGTTAAAGCCAGAACGATGCTCCAGGTCACATTCCGAGTGACTTCACCTGCATGCTGTGATGTTAATCTCTTATCAGGTTTCTGCTCCACTGCACTACAGAAGCTCAGCAGAGAAGCTGAAAGAAATCAAACGTTCAGCTTAATGACGCGCTCAGACAAGACAAAGTCTGCAGTAAAGGACACGATGGTAGATCCCCATACAAACGATGAGCTGAAATGAAAGAGAAATTCAGCTCAGCGGTGTAAAAGGAGAACTCAGTTTTCCTAGTTCTGTGTCAGGAGTGACAATAACCGAGTCATAACACTGTGACTAAATGACCCTTGGTGTGCGGGAAGTGTGAAGGAGATAACGCTGGCCTGTGTTTCACAATGCAGCAGGAATACAATCATAAAAAATCATAAACAGCTTGTACACGTGAGTTTTGTGATAAATGACTTGTATATGCTGAGATTTCACTGCATGTAGCTGCCCTGACTACACAGCTCCACAACTTTCCCAGACACTATACTCTACATTACACTCCATAACACTCCTCTCCATACTACACTCCATACTATACTCCTCTCCATAATATACTCCATAACACTCCTCTCCATACTACACTCCATACCACTCCTCTCCATAATATACTCCATACCACTCCTCTCCATACTACACTCCATACTATACTCCTCTCCATAATATACTCCATAACACTCCTCTCCATACTACACTCCATACTATACTCCTCTCCATAATATACTCCATACCACTCCTCTCCATACTACACTCCATACTATACTCCTCTCCATAATATACTCCATAACACTCCTCTCCATACTACACTCCATACTATACTCCTCTCCATAATATACTCCATAACACTCCTCTCCATACTACACTCCATACTATACTCCTCTCCATAATATACTCCATAACACTCCTCTCCATACTACACTCCATACTATACTCCTCTCCATAATATACTCCATAACACTCCTCTCCATACTACACTCCATAACACTCCTCTCCATACTACACTCCATACTATACTCCTCTCCATAATATACTCCATAACACTCCTCTCCATACTACACTCCATAACACTCCTCTCCATACTACACTCCATACTATACTCCTCTCCATAATATACTCCATAACACTCCTCTCCATACTACACGCCATACTATACTCCTCTCCATAATATACTCCATAACACTCCTCTCCATACTACACTCCATACTATATTCCTCTCTATACTACACTCCATATCACTCCTCTCCATACTCCATTACACTCCTCACTCCACTCCCTGTGCGCGGTAAGTGAAACAATGAGTATTTCAGACACCAACACCCTGATTAAGCTTCATAAAAAGTATCGCCGACACACATTTCTGTAATCTATAAACAAAGGTGTCTCTCTCTCTCTGTCTCTCTCTCTCTCCAGCTGTCTCGGTTGACGGGAGCCGAGTTGAGGAATCGCGTCTCGCGGGCAGTAGCGTTGTGTTAGCCGGCTAGCGCGGTGTGGACACAATTAAAACTCGTACAGACCTGTTAATTTTGTGAGCAAAAGCTCTCCGCTCGCTGGTTAGAGTGGCCATCCTGTCCAAACACAGTCGCCGAGCAAAAACTCTTCGTGAAATTAGGTAATTATTTTGCAGTTAAGCTCCGCGGACATCGCTTCCTTGTGCTATAGTGTGGCGCGCGCACTGATCCTCCTAGCGGCCAGAGCACAACGCCGCCTTCCTCGAGCTTCTGACCAAACCGGTCCTGCTGACGCACCTGTCTCTGGCCCTCAGCCAGCGGGGCCCTGTCCCAAACTGCTCCCTACTTCCTGTAAACGCGCTCTCCACAGTCTACAACGCTGAATCAACTAATAAACCTTATCCTGGAGACTGGCCCATAATAAAGTGGACGGTGAACATGCATGCACACACACACACACACGCACGCACGCACGCCATCCACTTTATTAGGAACACCTCTGTATAGCTGCTCAATTATACATCAGAATCATGTGGCAGCGGTACAGTGAAATAAATTCACGCAGATTCAGGTCAGTGTAGTTACAGTAGTTAACATCAGAACAGGAAAACTTTTGATCACTGTGACTGTAACTGTGGAATGGTTGTTGGTACCAGATGAGCTGGTTTCAGTTTTAAGAACTGCTGGTTTCCAGGAAATTTCTCCAGAGTTCGCAGAAAACAAAAAAACACAACATTTCTGTGGGTGGGAGCGGCTGGTTGATAAAAGGGTTCAGAGGAAAAGGGTCTGATTGGTTTGAGCTTCCAGGAAGGATGCATTTTAATTAAAATAATCACTTTTCACAATTTTGGTGAGCAGTAAATCACTATAAAAGGCACAACACTCAATCAAACTATGATGGGGACGAGCTACAACAGCAGAAGACCACATCAGGTTCCTCAACCTTTCAGCCAATTTAAATCTGAGGTTATTTTTTCACTCTTTCTTTCTTTCTTTCTTTCTTTCTTTCTTTCTTTCTTTCTTTCTTTCTTTCTTTCTAAAACACTTTTATCTAAAGTAATTTGCAAATGAGGAAATAGAAGAAAAGTGATTTATCAAGCAGAGTATCAACACAAATAGTGCTACAATACAAGATTTTTTATTAATTGATAATGGAGCAAAATGCATAGAGATACAGTGGACATGTAAGAAGTTTTTTTTTGGAATGGGGTCAAGGATTGAAATCTGATGTTTTCTTCTGCTGTTCTAACTCAGGTTCCATGTTTTGTGCATTCCAGTATGCTTTTCTGCTCTCAAGAGTTGTATTGAGAGTGTATTTGATTTACTTTATGTGTAAAAATCCTTAAAAGATTTCCAAAATACTCAAACCAACCCATCTGGCACCAACACCCATGTCATGTTAAGGTCACAGTGATAAGACCTTTTTTTCCCATTCCGATATTTGATATGAACATTAACCGAAGTTTTTGATCTGCATCTGCATGATTTTATGCATTGTGCTGCTGCCACATGATTGACTGATTGGACAACTGCATCACTTGTTCCTTATAAAGTGGACTCTAAGTACATGTACTGTATACAGTAAATACAAAGAAATGCTGTAAAGCAAACATTCATATCAAAATCAAAGAAGTCAAAGAAGCTTTATTGTCACTTCAACCATATATAGCTGATGCAGTACACAGTGAAATGAAACAACGTTCCTCCTAGACCAAAGGTGCTACACAGAACAAAGACAAAGTACAGGTGACGCATACAAACACTGAGCTAAACATAGAGATAAAACTAAACTATACTTAAGGTGCATTCTTTAAACTAGACATACAACAGAAGTGCACAGGATGACAAGACAAGACAGTGCAGACAAACAGCCTGTAGACCGACTCAAGAATAGTGCTGACAGTGAGTGCAAATATTAAAGTTAACATGTAAACAGGATCAATATAAAGTATAAACTGTAATGTAAAGTGACATGTGCGTGCAAACAGGACAATTTGTGTGTGTGTGTGTGTGTGTGTATATATATATATATATATATATATATATATATATATATATATATATATATATATATATATATATATACATAATTATATATATAGGGGTTGGACAATGAAACTGAAACACTGGCCAATTTAGTGTTGGAGGTTTCATGGCTAAATTTGACCAGCCTGGTGGCCAATCTTCATTGATTGCACATTCCACCAGTAAGAGCAGAGTGTGAAGGTTTAATTAGCAGAGTAATAGCACAGTTTTGCTTAAAATATTGCAATGCACACAACATTATGGGAGACATATCAGAGTTCAAAAGAGGACAAATTGTTGGTGCACGTCTCGCTGGCGCATCTGTGACTAAGACAGCAAGTCTTTGTGATGTATCAAGAGCCACGGTATCCAGGGTAATGTCAGCATACCACCAAGAAGGACGAACCACATCCAACAGGAGTAACTGTGGACGCAAGAGGAAGCTGTCTGAAAGGGATGTCCGGGTGCTAACCTGGATTGTATCCAAAAAACATAAAACCACAGCTGCCCAACTCACTGCAGAATTAAATGTGCACCTCAACTCTCCTGTTTCCACCAAAACTGTCCGTCGGGAGCTCCACAGGGTCAATGTACATGGCCGGGCTGCTATAGCCAAACCTTTGGTCACTCATGCCAATGGCAAACATTGGTTTCAATGGTGCCAGCAGCAAAAATCTTGGGCTGTGGACAATGTGAAACATGTATTGTTCTCTGAGGAGTCCACCTTCACTGTCTTTCCCACATCCGGGAGAGTTACGGTGTGGAGAAGCCCCAAAGAAGCGTACCACCCAGACTGTTGCATGCCCAGAGTGAAGCATGGGGGTGGATCAGTGATGGTTTGGGCTGCAATATCATGGCATTCCCTAGGCCCAATACTTGTGCTAGATGGGCGCGTCACTGCCAAGGACTACCGAACCATTCTGGAGGGCCATGTGCACCCAATGGTTCAAACATTGTATCCTGAAGGCGGTGCCATGTATCAGGATGATAATGCACCAATACACACAGCAAGACTGGTGACAGAGTGGTTTGATGAACATGAAAGTAAAGTTGAACATCTCCCATGGCCTGCACAGTCACCAGATCTAAATATTATTGAGCCACTTTGGGGTGTTTTGGAGGAGCGAGTCAGGAAATGTTTTCCTCCACCAGCATTACGTAGTGACCTGGCCACTATTCTGCAAGAAGAATGGCTCAAAATCCCTCTGGCCACTGTGCAGGACTTGTGTCTGTCATTCCCAAGACGAATTGATGCTGTATTGGCCGCAAAAGGAGGCCCTACACCATACTAATGAATTATTGTGGTCTAAAACCAGGCATTTCAGTTTCATTGTCCAACCCCTGTATATATATAGTGTGTGTGTATATACCAAAGTACCCCTGAACATCACACCCGTATGTACCTGTTGAACATCTCATTCAGATCTATTCTCGTTCCTGTTATAATAATCTCTACTCTTCTCTTCTGTGAAGGTTTTAAACTAGATGTTTAGAGCATGACTGTGGGGATTAGTGATTATTCAGCTACAAGAGCATTAGGGAGACCAGACAATGTTGTAAGAGTGAAGAGGTCTGAGGTTCAGTCAGTGTTCCAGTTCATCCCAGTGTTGTTGATGTTGTTAAACACATCTATCAGGAAATGAAAGGTAAATTTTTGATCTATTGTCAAATGTTTGTCTTTTAATCTCAAACCGAAAGGGAACAGTATATAAGAGATGGCAAAATTCCACATTTTTCTTTCCTGATACTGATCCACACATCCCTATACTGTATTCTGCAACTAAGCTTTGAATTTATTTTTTAAAGCACTTCACACACTCTTTCACATAGACCTCACTTACATTATAAACATAAATTGAATAAATTAATTAAATTAAATAAATTGTAAAATATAAAATAAATCATTAAAATATATCTTTATATGTAAATATTTCCACTTCCAAAATACTTCTCAGTAGTTTACTTTAGTGTAGAGTAGTATAGTGTATTGTAGTTTTGTGTAGAGTTGTGTGGAATGGTGTAGTGTAGTATAATGTAGTATAGTGTAGTATAATATAGTGTAGTGTGGTATAATACAGTATAGTTTAGTGTAATATATTGTAGTATAGTATAATATAGTATAGTGTAGTCTCCCTTTTAGTTATGCTGTCATAGCTAGTCTCGCCGGAGTCCCTGCCTGCACTTTACACATAATCTACATTGTCTTAAACATCACATGATCAGAATCATACTTAATATCTTTCTCCTTCTCTCTCTGTCTCTCTCTGTCGAGCTATACACCCCACTCCTGACCTCCCAGTGTTTGCCAGTTTCCATTGTGACCACTGCCCTACCCCTGGTCGGAGTCTCGTCGCTTGGTGATGCCCACTGATGCTGTGGATGGATCTGTGTGGACCAGGAGACAGCCATGGACAGAGCCACTTTGGGCCATTCACACCATCACAGATCTGCCATTTCATCTGTCACCTTCTGACAGCAAAGAATTAGTGTCTATAATGACCTCAGAAACTACACTGACCTAATAGTTCTTCATGGGCAATTGATTGGGTTGTAGAAAGGACATTAATCAGTTACAGTTACATTATTTACTGTTTAGTGTCACCCAAATGAGGATGGGTTCCCTTCTGAGCCTGGTTCCTCTCAAGGTTAGCCTCATATCATCCCAGGGAGTTTTTCCTTGCCACCATCGCCACAGGCTTGCTCATTAGGGATAAAACAAAATTGTACAATTTAATTTAATAATCTATTCTTATTTCTAGGTATTTAGTTATTTTTTTATTTTTTTATTTTCATTTTTTCCCCTCCCCTTTCTCCGTTTCTCTTCTTTTGTAAAGCTGCTTTGAGACAATGTTCATTGACAAAGGTGCTATACAAAATAAATTGAACTGAAATGAACTGTGGTATAATATAGTGTAGTATAATGTAGTATAGTGTAGTATAATGTAGTATAGTGTAGTATAATATAGTTTAGTGTGGTATAATATAGTATAGTGTAGTATAATATAGTTTAGTGTAGTATAATATAGTTTAGTGTGGTATAATATAGTGTAGTATAATATAGTGTAGTGTAGTATAATATAGTGTAGTGTAGTATAATGTAGTGTAGTATAATATAGTGTAGTATAATATAGTGTAGTGTAGTATAATATAGTGTAGTATAATATAGTGTAGTATAATATAGTGTAGTGTAGTATAATATAGTGTAGTATAATATAGTGTAGTATAATATAGTGTAGTGTAGTATAATATAGTGTAGTATAATATAGTGTAGTGTAGTATAATATAGTGTAGTATAATATAGTGTAGTGTAGTATAATATAGTGTAGTATAATATAGTGTAGTATAATATAGTGTAGTATAATATAGTGTAGTGTAGTATAATATAGTGTAGTATAATATAGTGTAGTGTAGTATAATATAGTGTAGTATAATATAGTGTAGTGTAGTATAATATAGTGTAGTATAATATAGTGTAGTGTAGTATAATATAGTGTAGTGTAGTATAATATAGTGTAGTATAATATAGTGTAGTATAATATAGTGTAGTGTAGTATAATATAGTGTAGTGTAGTATAATATAGTGTAGTGTAGTATAATATAGTGTAGTGTAGTATAATATAGTGTAGTGTAGTATAATATAGTGTAGTATAATATAGTGTAGTGTAGTATAATATAGTGTAGTGTAGTATAATATAGTGTAGTATAATATAGTGTAGTGTAGTATAATATAGTGTAGTGTAGTATAATATAGTGTAGTATAATATAGTGTAGTGTAGTATAATATAGTGTAGTGTAGTATAATATAGTGTAGTATAATATAGTGTAGTGTAGTATAATATAGTGTAGTGTAGTATAATATAGTGTAGTATAATATAGTGTAGTGTAGTATAATATAGTGTAGTATAATATAGTGTAGTATAATATAGTGTAGTATAATATAGTGTAGTGTAGTATAATATAGTGTAGTATAATATAGTGTAGTATAATATAGTGTAGTGTAGTATAATATAGTGTAGTATAATATAGTGTAGTGTAGTATAATATAGTGTAGTATAATATAGTGTAGTGTAGTATAATATAGTGTAGTGTAGTATAATATAGTGTAGTGTAGTATAATATAGTGTAGTATAATATAGTGTAGTATAATATAGTGTAGTGTAGTATAATATAGTGTAGTATAATATAGTGTAGTGTAGTATAATATAGTGTAGTATAATATAGTGTAGTGTAGTATAATATAGTGTAGTATAATATAGTGTAGTGTAGTATAATATAGTGTAGTGTAGTATAATATAGTGTAGTGTAGTATAATATAGTGTAGTGTAGTATAATATAGTGTAGTATAATATAGTGTAGTGTAGTATAATATAGTGTAGTGTAGTATAATATAGTGTAGTATAATATAGTGTAGTGTAGTATAATATAGTATAGTGTAGTATAATATAGTATAGTGTAGTATAATATAGTGTAGTGTAGTATAATATAGTATAGTGTAGTATAATATAGTGTAGTGTAGTATAATATAGTATAGTGTAGTATAATATAGTGTAGTGTAGTATAATATAGTATAGTGTAGTATAATATAGTGTAGTGTAGTATAATATAGTGTAGTGTAGTATAATATAGTATAGTGTAGTATAATATAGTGTAGTGTAGTATAATATAGTGTAGTGTAGTATAATATAGTATAGTGTAGTATAATATAGTATAGTGTAGTATAATATAGTGTAGTGTAGTATAATATAGTGTAGTGTAGTATAATATAGTGTAGTGTAGTATAATATAGTATAGTGTAGTATAATATAGTGTAGTGTAGTATAATATAGTATAGTGTAGTATAATATAGTATAGTGTAGTATAATATAGTGTAGTGTAGTATAATATAGTATAGTGTAGTATAATATAGTGTAGTGTAGTATAGTATAGTGTAGTATAATATAGTGTAGTATAATATAGTGTAGTGTAGTATAATATAGTATAGTGTAGTATAATATAGTGTAGTGTAGTATAATATAGTGTAGTATAATATAGTGTAGTGTAGTATAATGTAGTATAGTGTAGTATAATATAGTGTAGTGTAGTATAATATAGTGTAGTGTAGTATAATATAGTGTAGTGTAGTATAATGTAGTATAGTGTAGTATAATATAGTGTAGTGTAGTATAATATAGTGTAGTGTAGTATAATGTAGTATAGTGTAGTATAATATAGTGTAGTGTAGTATAATGTAGTATAGTGTAGTATAATATAGTGTAGTGTAGTATAATATAGTGTAGTATAATATAGTGTAGTGTAGTATAATGTAGTATAGTGTAGTATAATATAGTGTAGTGTAGTATAATATAGTGTAGTGTAGTATAATATAGTGTAGTGTAGTATAATGTAGTATAGTGTAGTATAATATAGTGTAGTGTAGTATAATATAGTGTAGTGTAGTATAATATAGTGTAGTGTAGTATAATGTAGTATAGTGTAGTATAATATAGTGTAGTGTAGTATAATATAGTGTAGTGTAGTATAATATAGTGTAGTGTAGTATAATATAGTGTAGTGTAGTATAATGTAGTATAGTGTAGTATAATATAGTGTAGTGTAGTATAATGTAGTATAGTGTAGTATAATATAGTGTAGTGTAGTATAATGTAGTATAGTGTAGTATAATATAGTGTAGTGTAGTATAATGTAGTATAGTGTAGTATAATATAGTGTAGTGTAGTATAATGTAGTATAGTGTAGTATAATATAGTGTAGTGTAGTATAATGTAGTATAGTGTAGTATAATATAGTGTAGTGTAGTATAATGTAGTATAGTGTAGTATAATATAGTGTAGTGTAGTATAATATAGTGTAGTGTAGTATAATATAGTGTAGTGTAGTATAATGTAGTATAGTGTAGTATAATATAGTGTAGTGTAGTATAATGTAGTATAGTGTAGTATAATATAGTGTAGTGTAGTATAATGTAGTATAGTGTAGTATAATATAGTGTAGTGTAGTATAATGTAGTATAGTGTAGTATAATATAGTGTAGTGTAGTATAATGTAGTATAGTGTAGTATAATATAGTGTAGTGTAGTATAATGTAGTATAGTGTAGTATAATATAGTGTAGTGTAGTATAATGTAGTATAGTGTAGTATAATATAGTGTAGTGTAGTATAATGTAGTATAGTGTAGTATAATATAGTGTAGTGTAGTATAATGTAGTATAGTGTAGTATAATATAGTGTAGTGTAGTATAATATAGTGTAGTGTAGTATAATATAGTGTAGTGTAGTATAATGTAGTATAGTGTAGTATAATATAGTGTAGTGTAGTATAATGTAGTATAGTGTAGTATAATATAGTGTAGTGTAGTATAATGTAGTATAGTGTAGTATAATATAGTGTAGTGTAGTATAATGTAGTATAGTGTAGTATAATATAGTGTAGTGTAGTATAATGTAGTATAGTGTAGTATAATATAGTGTAGTGTAGTATAATGTAGTATAGTGTAGTATAATATAGTGTAGTGTAGTATAATGTAGTATAGTGTAGTATAATATAGTGTAGTGTAGTATAATATAGTGTAGTGTAGTATAATATAGTGTAGTGTAGTATAATGTAGTATAGTGTAGTATAATATAGTGTAGTGTAGTATAATGTAGTATAGTGTAGTATAATATAGTGTAGTGTAGTATAATGTAGTATAGTGTAGTATAATATAGTGTAGTGTAGTATAATATAGTGTAGTGTAGTATAATATAGTGTAGTGTAGTATAATATAGTGTAGTGTAGTATAATATAGTGTAGTGTAGTATAATGTAGTATAGTGTAGTATAATATAGTGTAGTGTAGTATAATGTAGTATAGTGTAGTATAATATAGTGTAGTGTAGTATAATGTAGTATAGTGTAGTATAATATAGTGTAGTGTAGTATAATGTAGTATAGTGTAGTATAATATAGTGTAGTGTAGTATAATATAGTGTAGTGTAGTATAATATAGTGTAGTGTAGTATAATGTAGTATAGTGTAGTATAATATAGTGTAGTGTAGTATAATGTAGTATAGTGTAGTATAATATAGTGTAGTGTAGTATAATGTAGTATAGTGTAGTATAATATAGTGTAGTGTAGTATAATGTAGTATAGTGTAGTATAATATAGTGTAGTGTAGTATAATGTAGTATAGTGTAGTATAATATAGTGTAGTGTAGTATAATGTAGTATAGTGTAGTATAATATAGTGTAGTGTAGTATAATATAGTGTAGTGTAGTATAATATAGTTTAGTGAGGTATATATACATATGTATACATTTAATCCTTATTAACATTTTAACCAGTTAACACCAAACAGTCATTCATTTGTTAATAAAACAAACACCACCAGACCACTGGCTCAGGTAACGTGACACATGCACAGGCAAGGAACCACGAACCACAATCAGATCACACAGATGTAAATGTCAGATCATTTCCATTTCATCTGACTCACACAACTGATACCATTCAAATGAATCATGACAATGGTGACACACAATGATTTATTCCAAACCTGGTCCTGGAGTTCCTCTGTCCTCCACACTGTAGCTCCTTGCTTCACTCCTGATTCAGATAATCAGCTAATTATTAGACCGTCCTGAGCTGAAGTGAGTGTGTTAAAGAAGAGAAAACACTACACTACAGAACAGCAGGTTCTACAGGACCAGTCTTGAACCTGTGAGTTATAGTGTACTGCCACCAGGGGGCGATATACACCAAAAGTGTTAAAGTCGGAGGCGCCTGAAAAGGCGGTGTCCCGGCATGATTCTACCACTCCACCTATTGTCCTGTTTATTGTCCAGATTTCACGTGTAAAGATCTCCCGATTTCCAGGTTAACATCTGGATTAATACTCTTACCATCACAGCATCAAATCCACTAATGTAAACAAGACCAGAAGGGTTCAAATCACGTCAATAAAAACATTTCATTTGATGGACGCACACAGAATTTTTAGCACATTTATAAGCATTTTGTAGATATCATAAAGCAATGCTTAAAGAATTTCTAAAAGGTTTATGTCAAAACATGTGAGATAATTCTGGAGGCTTTATGCAACTTTACACAGAAGTAAAAAAACAACCATCAACTACCTTTATGAGCTAAATGACTGAGATACACAGTGTTACTGTAGTTTATTTTTTATCCACAATTTTGAAGTTGTTAACTTACTAATGAGACATTTGTTTGTAGAAGATTAACATAGTGCTTCATCGTAGCACTATGTATCATAAATGCACAGTTCTACTAATTCTTTAATTACGGTATTTACTTCTTATTTGTTTTGTAAACAAGTGAATATATCAGTTAACTCTATCAATCAACTCAAGATCAATATCATCAAGAAGACTGTATTTTAAAAAAATACCATTTCCCTTTTAACCAGATGTTCAGGAGGCACTCATGTGTAAGATGGCAGTGAAACCTTGCTTCTCTTCTCTCTGAGCTGTAATTGGGTCCCTTCCCCCCACCACTTGGTGGGGTATGAGTACAGAGCAGTGACAAACCTCTGCATGTAGCCCATTTATTCAGCACCACGGAGAGCTGCTAGTGCTGCTGCAGGTAGTCCACACCTACACTGGCCTAGAGGAATGTGTGTGTGTGTGTGTGTGTGTAGCATTGTGATAGCCTCGCCTGGGTGCTATTAGTATGTCTGAGAGTGTCTGCTGTGCTGGAAAGAGGGAGACAGAGAGGTAGAGAGAGAGAGAGAGAGAGAGAGAGAGGAAAAAAGAAAGAAACCTTCCATTTTTTGGGAGGATTTTTCATGTATTTTGTCTCCCTCCCTGCAGGCTGAAGTCTTGTCCAGATCACACTCTAATGAAGATAAATGATTCTTTTCTCCTCTCCACCTCTTCTTTTCCCCCCAAATGCCGTGCAGCACAGCCTAATGTAAAAGACCTCAGCATTTCCCACAAAAAAAAAACAGAAGAGACTCAATCCCATTACGTCTGCTCTACACTCTCCATTCTAGTGCCATGGCATCAAGCTGAATTTTGCCATCAGCTTATTAAGATTCATGTGATGTTCATATTTTCAACAGTAAAATGTATAAGGGTTTGTGTTTGACGGATGGCCACTGTACTCGACCAGGAAGGGACTGCATCAGAGATTAATGGGTTCTTATTGCGGCTATTACGGTAGGGAAATAACCGCATTGCAGCTATATAAAAACCAGGTACATATAGCCATGGTGTTTTAACACACTGCATAAGAGAAATGATCATGCTAATCACAGACACAGATATCCCTCGTCTCTCTCTCTCTCTCTCTCTCTCTCTCTCTCTCTGTGTGTGTGTGTGTGGTATGTAGCCTCTATAAAGCCTGCTGTCACATGTCAGGCACACATTACTCATATATAAAAGCTTTGTGTACCTGGCTCAGTGTATACAGATAGCATAAATAATGTCCTTTCCTTTTTTCTCCAAAGCTTTCCTCCTGCCTCTCCTGCCCTCTCTTGTTCTTTTCTCTGTATCATAGGCAAGGCTTTCGATTCCTCGGCCAGCACTATTGTTCCACTGCCCCTCCCCCGCCCCATACAGGCAGGAGAGTACCCCCCTCCATCCCGACTGCATCACGAAAGAACAAAAGAGAAAGTGTCAGACACCACCCTCCCGATCCCTTTCACACCCCAGCCCCCACCACCCCTCCAGATGGGGCTGCCTTATTCTCTTTTTTTTTCTTTTTTTTTCCAGGGTCCCTTTGAACCCCAAGAGTCCTCCAAAATGGATGTGGCCCCCTCCCTTCTCCACTCCTCAGCTGCCCGTCATCCACCTGCTCACTCGCCACGCGCCCCATGTTCAGAACACGCCTTTCCTCCCTGATCCCATCCACCCCCTCCAACGTCTCCAGTCGTCTGACCCTGCTCAAATGTTTAACTGCTTGCTTGCTGCAGCCAAGCTCCAGTACGTGACTTTTGGTGCCAAAAAAATCTAATTTAAAAGCAGAGAAGAAGAAAAATCCCAGTAAAAACACCACGAGATGTTTGCAAAGACATAAACATTCAGCTGAAAGGACGCTCAGTATAGGAGCCGAGACAATGGGACTTTCCGAATGAGCTTGTGTGAATTAAACTCTACGTCTCTTTTACTATGCAGTTGAATTTAAAAGAAATCTAAAATTCTTAAACAAATAAAAAATTATACAGAAGGTGAAAATCAGAAAATCAATATGCGTACGGATGACAGAGAGCAGACATGAGTTAGTACAATAAAATACACACTCATCACTGTGTGTTGTAAATAATTCTTCTCCAATATAAACCATGAACATTTTTAAATGCTCATTTTTAGCCGTTCATCATGTGACATCATATGACCACATCGTTACAGAGAAGCTTTTAGAAACCTGCAGTAATCTCTGCTCAAGCATGAGAAGCAGGCAGATGCTCATTTGATGGTGCTGCACTCAGACCATCATCATGTCTCCTCCACAGGACTGTATTGGATTTGGACACCACCCTCCTCCCCCTTCTCAATGACCCCCATGTCTCCAGGGAGCAGGAGGAGAGGACCAGGACTGGTGAGGCATCTGTCGCTGGACAGCTGCTGGTCACTTAATGGAATTTGCACTGTCCTGGCTGGGCTGGGGAAGGGGGGCAGAGCTAATGACCACTGAATGTGTTAAAATCTGATTAATCAATCCACAAGCCATACAACCACTTTACCCTTCTCTGTTGCATCTTCACTGAAAGGAGTGGCTCTGCAACACATCGCATCCAAACACGGGTTTATCTGTGTCTTGGGCACGAGTACATTAATTTAGTACATCAGTTCCATACAGTACAATACATTAATTCAGTGCATTAATTCCATTTTCAATCCAACAACCTTGAAGCACTTGGAATGCAGGTCAAAATTACAAATAAAATATTTACAGATTTCACACACTGGAAATTCATTAATTTATGTGAACTTATTTCATCTCTTTAACTCTAAATGTCATAAGGTTTAGATCTTAAACCTAGTGGATAAGTTCTCAAAAATTAATTTCAAAGTAATCCATTGTCTTGACTGCATGTGAGCTGAAACAAATGCTTCTTCAGATTGAGTTTACTCACATTTTTAAGGCAGCAGGTGAAATTTTGTTTCTAAATGTAATACCCTGAAATGCCTTACATTAACGCACTGCTTGTAGTGTCAGATTCTTTTGTATGATTTCTGAACAATAATGATGGTGAATTAAACTGATCAGAAAATCACTGTTTTAAGAGACTTTCTTGATAATACTACACTTAATTACTGTCCTGCGTAAATAAGTAGAACATGACTGAAAAGGGAAAGCAGCTGTTATTGTTTTCCACCAAATAATATACAAAAGCACTGAATGGCCATTTAATTGAAAACAAAAGGTCTCAGACTGTTTCACAGTTCTGTACATGTGACATTTAAAATGAGACCCAAAGAAAGAAATGAAATCAGACCTCTTCCATTTGGTTTTAATGTTTTCTCTGTCTCTCTCTCTCTCTCTCTCTCTCTCTCTCTCACTCTGAACTAATAAGCACACTGATTTTGTTTTAATGGAAATATGCACCCAAACACAACAGTGAGAAATCTTTAGTTACTATACAGATACAGTGATATCAGACATTCTTCCTGAGACATGTATCAGTATATCCATGAGGAAAATGAAATCAATTAACCTTTAAAGCATTAATATTTATTATATTAACACCAATAACCTTAGCTCTGAAAGTAGAATAAGATGTTACTAGGAAAAAGAAGAACTGACAGAAAGTGTTCCACTCTATGTACTATTACATAATAAGATTTATTGTAATGATTAAGGTTTTTTCCCCCAATAAAGTGGATACAGAAAGTCTACACACCTTTGTTAAAATTGTAATAACCAAAGCTGAGAGAAATCATTTTCAGATCATTTTCCACCTTTAATGAGAAACAGCAGCCAACAAAATTCAAGTGAAAATAAATAGACCATTTTATGGTGGAAAAAAGATAAACTTACAGTCAGCTGGTTGTATCAGTAATTGTTAAAGATCCTTTTGCATGTAGTTCAGTCTTTCTTGGTCTTATTTTTTTTTTTTTTTTTTTTAAAAATGCTATAAAATCTCCTGTGCACAATCCACTTCAAGTCATTCCACAGGTTTTGGATAGGATTGAGATCTGAGCTCTGACTGACCGACTGACTGATCGCTCACCTCTGTTATATTATATCCAATGTAATGTCTCAAACAAACTGAATCATAAACCATTAATACCTTTAACCTATAAGTTGGTGCGTTTAACTTGGATAATAGAAGAAGAAAGGTCAAGTTAAATTGTAGACATTTCTGTAAATAAATACAAATCCGAAGTGTGTGACCTGTACTGTGTCTCACTTTGAAAACTACTTTGTGTTTTTTTGTTTTTAATGAATTTTCCCCTACATGTAATTCTGCACTTTAAGAGCGCCTGCTCTGATTTCTTTTTTTTTTCTTTTCTTCTTTTCCAAGAGGAAGTCTTCAACCCCCTGCTCACCATCCCTGGAGCTTCAAGCACCCAAATCAATGGGCAGAAAGAGAAGAGAGCCATGGTCCTCCCTCTGCATCTGTCAAGGAAGAGAGGAGAGGGAGGGCGTGACCAGTTCAGAGGCTGGCAGAAGAAGGAGAACAATATCACTCCATCTGTCACAAAAAGCCAAACCGTGCATTAATTCCATTTGCTTGCTATCAGCTCTGCCTTGAGACCATAAAACTAATCAAAGTGCCTGAGTGTATACTGTTAGAGTGGCTCCAATGTTTACTGTATGCTTTTCAAATGAAACAAAAAATGTGACCACACAAATTACTGCCTTAATTTTGTTTCACTGGAAAACCAATCAACAAGAATAAAGCAGATTGTTCTGTGGTGTTTGATGGTATATTTTAGCACCAGAATCATGTTTCAACAGAGCTTACTCGATCACGAGTTAATATTCTCCACCCTTATGATTTGTTCCATAAGAGAGGTACTTACTGAGCTGTTCTCCCCCTGGGCCTTGAGTCAGCTCTTGAGGAGAGGCAGGTAGAGCTGCAATCTCAGTCATTCATATTTAATTCAGCCAGAGTTTCCGGCCAGACTAATGCGCTATTGATTGCAAGTCTCCTATTACTGTGGTGGGGGAGGAAAGAGAGTAAGAGAGAGAAAGAAAGGGAGCTAGGAGCAAGGATAAGTGAGTATAGACTGAAAAAGCGGGTGAGATGGATGGATGGGTGCAGGGAGAGAGGGAGGTGGGGAAGAGGAAGATAAGGTGGAACTGGAGGTGAAAATATATGATACGAGAAGAGGAAGAAAACAAGCCAGCATCTCACAGACCTGAATTTGATATATATATATATATATATATATATTTTTAACAAACTATGAGCAGGTTATATAGCTTCTATCTAGCTTGTCCCTCACTCCCTAATGGCTCCTTACCTGTATTTTTAGACTTTTAGCTTCAAAGAGTGTTGCACTGAATACTAAAGCGTGCAAATGTATTTAAGGGGTAATGAAAAAGAAGAACAGGAGTAAAACAGAGAGGACTTCGTTCCCCAGGCTTCTCACGGAGCACAGTTAGACGTTTTCATCTGTGTGCTGCAATGAGGGGATTGAAGAACTGTGCAAACGGAAAAGATGGTGAGAAAGAAGGGAAATAAGAAAAAGAGAGAGGAAAAGAAAGAGGGCATCGCATTGCTTTGTGTATTTAGGGTTCTTTGCCTAGATACGGACACAGAAGGGTCTCTATAAAAGATTAATAAGTATGTCTCTATATTTAACAAGGTTCAGAGTAAAACATCGTGACGCGTTCCCAGCGATCCCAGTCTGTTGAATAAAGACTGAAGTATTCATCTATAATGACACATGGACATGCTCCAGACTATTTGTGTTTTTTTTATTAGTTTTCCTACCTCTTTCTACCCACCCACACACACACACACACACACATTAACGAACTGTGCTATAGATTTGTGGGAACCTGTGAACACACAGTAAACATTACCATGTAGCATGATACACTGCTTTATGTTTTTTTTAGGTTTATTTCTGCACTCTCGTGCACACACCAGCACACACAGATACCATGGCATGGAAAGATGAACAGAATCAATAAATAAAGAAAAGATGACAAGAGGCGTTTACTTGAGCTCTGTCCTCCCACCCGCCTGTCTGCTCTAATAATAACCCAGAGACACCAGCGAGGGGCAGAGGAGGAGAAAAATAAACACTAGAACAAAGTGAGCTTGAGAAAAACGGCAAGTACAATTAATGCTGAATTAGGACGATGTTCATTATCTATAAACAGACCACACACATTAGGATTTAGTAGTAAGTTTAATCGAATCATTTCTCACTAGTGGCACCAACAGGTCAGAACACACACCTGGGTCACACACCAACACTCACAAATACAAATACAGTACAAATGAATTCAAAGTCAGAACCAGGTCTGTTATCACTGTAGAGTCACGTTTTACATCATTTAGTCAAACAAAAAACCTAAACAAGCAGCAGATGCCTTTATCAGGCATGATCTGGATATCAGAGGCTCAGCATGGCCTTTTCACAACTAGTACCTGAGGGATAAGTATCATTTATCACATATATGCTAATGCAAGTACTTGACCACACTAATGAAAAAGCTGATGAGCATGTAACATGGTGAATTAAGAGATATAAAGAGTCCTGCTACAACAGGTGACACGGTGTGGTGTTATAGCGCTTACATCAATTGCCAAAAAAGTCCCTGTGTTTACATTTCTTCAGCATTCAGAAGATCTGAATAAATGTTCACAAAAATATGTAACACAATGAGCCGTTTATAACACACCTCATGATATTGTGTTATTAAAAAATAATGGTGTGGTGTTCTTTATTTCCCTGGTTTTATTCCTCTTTACCACATCAGTTTCTCAAGAATATTTTCATATATTTTCATATATAATAATATTCACATATATGTATGTGAATATTATTATTCACACACACAATGACACACAGTGCAACATGCAGTGAGATGCTTTTTATGACAATCTGTTTCATATAAAAAAAATCAAATAGAATCACGCCTTATATTCTATTATTCAATTATATTCTAAAATATTTTATTCAAATAGAATAAAATAAAATGAAATAAAAATGAAAATAAAATAAAGTAAAATAAGAAAAAGTGGAAAGAACTGTAGAAAGTAGATGCGCAAATGAAACAAAGTGTCTTTGGAAAAAAATGGACAAAATATTAAAAAAGAGTGAAAGATGAAGCCATACATTTATTGATGAAATACAGTGGTGTGAATATAGGATGAGTGCTATGAATAAAATGCAGTTTTTATGTTCAAAAATGTAAAGTGTGCTATGTAAAGAGTGAGGTGAGATGTTTATTTATTTATTTATTAAAGAATGACACGTCATATATTGGATTGAAAACTTTTATGGTTAAATTATTGCTTTGTCTCTGACTCTTTACAAAGCCCTGACACTGGAGTCCACAGACGTTTCCATAAATAAACACTTCCTCATGTAAAACTTCACCATGTCAACTATTGAACATAAAAATCTGTTTATGTGGAGCATCTTATGTACAAAAACCAATCAAAAACTACAGTATAAAATAAGACAAAAATAGCAATACATGTCATAATGTATAAATCTTCAAAAACAGTGTGGCAGAAAAATCCCAGCTTTCTTCAAAACACCATACTGAGTAAACACCATCTAGGTCTAAAAATATTTATTCACCTTATGGTTGAATTCTGCCATACGCCATATAAAAAAACACATCACATGTGCATTGACCTCCTAATATGACATCATGAAAAATGTGTTTTATTTTGACCCAAATTCTGAGCCTATGATTGCTCTGCTTCATAAAAACACTCATCCTGCATGTAGTAAGACATTCAGTGACTTATTGGTGTATTAGAATATATGATCTGTTCACATGTATAGCTTTTTGTGATATCAGAATATTATAATCTCACTACACTGGGCAGAAATATGACCAGATGTATCTCAGGTATTTTCCTAGCAATATTTTGTCCCTCAGATGTTCCTACAGCGTTTTCTTCCCGCTGATTATCACCTTACACACAACATCTGCATGTTGGAGGAGGCTGCTAAACAATAAAAAAGTGCACACACACAAAATCAACGTCAATGATGGATGAAAAGGCAATTAGAGAGCCTTAGTGTCTCTTTTGCCTTAATGTCTGGTAGGAATAAAGCACCAGGGCTGTTAATCTGCTCTTGTGGAGGGGCTCCTGAAAATAATCACACAAAATTAGCGGCAAGCGCTTCATGCAAACTGCCATGCTCCGAGCTCTGAATAGGTGCTTCACACGACCTCTTTAGCTCGGGCCCGCCTTCAGCTGCCCAGCCCTTAATGAGCCATTGCAATTAAGGTTGTTTATTCACGCTAAGTGTAAATGGAGGGAAAGAGGAGTGTGAGGGGCAGGATGAACTGCCACATGCTTTTTTTGCTGCAAATGCTGTTTTTTTTGTTCTTCATACAAAGGCCTGGCCGGGACGTCCGCAGTTCTGGGAACAGACGTCGCAGTGCGGCTGCACAGAACTGTCAGGACAGGACGAGAGCTGCTGATTGCCAGGGCATCGCCGGATTCTTATATACTCTACCATATTAACAGCATCTGGTTGGCTAATTCCACTGTAAAAACTCCATTTTAGAGCACAAATCTATTTTATTATTTTTTTCCAGGACTGTAGTGCAAATGATTGGACAATTAGCACAGTGCATTGTATTACATCCATCCATCCATTGTCTATACCCACTTTATTCCTAATTAGGGTCACGGGGGTCTGCTGGACCCTATCCCAGCGAAAGGCAGGGGTACACCCTGGACAGGTCACCAGTCCATCGCAGGCATTGTATTACAATAAAATGAAAAATGAGTGCAGAGTGAGAAACAGAGTGAAAATGCTATAAATTTATTCTTTACTTTACAGCAAAATATGTATTATTATAGTACAGGGTCATGCTATTTGGTATTGTTTTCAGTGAGATATTTAATGCTTTAAGCAGGCATAAGAATGGGTCAACATCTTTGGGTCAACATCTGAAGGTTTTATGGATTGTTTTTGTAAATTTTCATAACATAACATACTCTTTTATGTAAATGCTAATAGAAAAGTCTGCTAGTAGAACCTTCACTGTAGTCAGGCTGCTCCGGGTAAATGCATCATGCAAAAGTAGGGGATTAAGTTAACACTATTAATGATAGTGATACACTGTAAACATACAGAATTACTGTAAATGACTTATAATACTTGCCAGCAAATGACACAGGTTTACAGTATTTCAGCATAAAATGATGAGTAAATAGACTCATGGTAAAGGGCACTAGGGGCAGGACTGGAGTAGATCAGAATGCTGGGGATAAGTTATTCTACCCTCCACACTGATCTCAGCAGATTTCGGCATGAACATGTCAGCATGAGAATGTTTCAGTCTCTGTGTTTATGAGCAGCGCTGCCTCGATACCTCCAGATATAACGCGGTGTATGAAAATGGGTTTGATTAAAGTCTTTCTGCATACAAACAAATCCACCCCCTCACCGACTCTGCTGCTGTTACCTGAGCAGTGAGTGTCAGCAATCTCTATAATCACTGATAGGATTTGACTATTGAAGGAAAGGAGACCTTTACACTGGCCTGCTAGTCTCCCACACACACCTTCACTCAGGAACCACAAAAATACACAGGAAATACACAGACTTGTCATTGCATTTGTATTGACAATGCACTAAACATGGATGAGAGCACATCATCACCTTGATCATCATCATCATCATCATCATCTTCTTCTTCTTCTTCTTCATAATCATCTATAGCCACACACACACACAAACTCACACACACAGCAATACCATATACACACAGTGCTACCCCCCCTCACACACACAGAGCACTACTACTACTACACACACACACACACAGAGCGCTAACACCCCCCCCACACACACACACACGCTGTGCTACCACACACACACAGCTAACACATACACACATCATCATCATCATCATCGTCTTCATCATCATCTACAGCCACTTACTCACACACACACACACACACACACACTGCTACCACATACACACCCTGAGGTCAAGGCCTGATAGGGGGACTGAGCAGAAATAGGTCATTTGTCACACATCATGTCCCGGGGCTGGAACTGCATTATAGATGAGACCAAACAGCTCATCTCAGTGAGCTCCGACCTCTCAGAGAGCCGAGGATGAGGAAGGAAGGAAGAGGGAGGGGCAGAGAGACGACACTTACTGTAATCAGTGTGAAGATCCTCCAGATGAGAAACAATGTGATGTCATCGTAAATTTAATATCACTGTAATTGTGTCTCTGTCTTATCTGAACCTACCTACAATCCCATTCACTGTCTAATTACAAATTACACTCTACACATGCCTTCATTCTCATATAATCATCAGAGGAATTTCATTACATTAATAACAGCTCAATAACAATGTTATTAAATTATACCAAATGTTGATGAAGTAACTTTAGATGACTTTGTTAGAGGATTTAATCTCACTCAATGAATAGATAAGAAAGAAAGAAAGAAAGAAAGAAAGAAAGAAAGAAAGAAAGAAAGAAAGAAAGAAAGAAAGAAAGAAAGAAAGAAAGAAAGAAAGAAAGAAAGAAAGAAAGAAGGAACACTCCACAGACACTGTAGCTGTCCTGCACCTTTCACCTCCCTTCTCCTGATGTAAACTGATGCTGTAAAATGAAACATAGGTATTAATGATCGTTTCTCATGCTAACTGCTAACTGCTAGCTGCTATATATAGTGTTTTAATGAGCAGCTTCTTGCAGGCGTATGTGTTATTGTAACTCTTGCATGTGGCACGTCTGTGTCTGCTCTCTCCTGCTCTCTACTCTCTACTACAGCATCTACACTTATACATGACATGTGACCACATTACAGAGAGGATTCCTTAAAGGTTACAGCTACAATCTGGATCTCTCTCTGACACCGAAACACTTAGCCTTAAGGTTTCTCCAGAAGAACAAACTCTTTACATCTCCTTTCTTTGTAATACTCGATTTCATTATAATAGATATCAACCTTCGAATTATTTTCCATTTAAAATAAAGAAAAATAATGGAAATAGTACTGTACAGAAATCATAGACACGTAAATAAATGTGTAAATAAATGCTCTAAAACAAAAATGCCTTCAAAAATAACAAAATTATTTTTTACAACAGAAAATTCTATAAAGAGCAGTGAACAGTAATAAACTAAATAAAGTTGGTGAGAAAACCATTTTAAAAATATACATCAGTAGTCTCCAAGTTTTGTGCAGTTTGATAAAGAAACAGATGGTAAGTTTCACTGAGCGTTTTGGAAAATCTGTCACAGAAACTCTGGACACTTCGACTCTTGCTTCTGATTTCCAGCAGCCTTCACATTTGTCTGAAAAGTTGACTGTGATGTAAGATGTAGCTGTCTTTACTGACAAAACAAACAACTTTTTTTTTAACAGTATTCATTTTTTTTGTTGGAAACATGTTTGGAAATCTAAAATGTTTTTACTGACTCAATAATACAGATATCTTAAAGTAAATGCCTAAAAAGTGTTTTTAAAGAAATGAAACGTTTGCACAGTCGTGAATAAGAGATAGATGAACAAAGTCATTAAACCTTGTTCAATCTTTCAGGCATCATCTGTAACCACAACATCTGGGTCAGATTTCAAGATTCAAGATTCAAGAAGCTTTATTGTCATTCCAACCACATATATCTGACGCAGTACATAGTGAAACAGCGTTTCTCTAGGACCTGGTGCTACAGAAACATACAACATAAAGATCAAACACAAAACAACAACACAGAGCTAGGACCGGAGTTTGTCTTAGCCACATAAAGTGCACAGTGTGCAGCTGGGTGCAAACAGAGCAAAGACAAGACAGTGCAGAAACAATAAGTACAAAAAAGACAACACAAAAACACAAGACACTTAGCGCCGAAAAAAGAAAAAGAACATGTGCAATGAAATGGAAATGAAATTAAATGAGATGATGTACAACTACCTAAAGCTTATCCCAGAACCCCCTTGATGAAACAGCTAAAACTGAGTAATAATCAAGGTCATTGGTAGAATGTCGTAGATTCACAGATCTGTGATCCTAAATCTCCTAATACTGCAGATCTCCCTTCAGTGGCATCTGTATAAACCAGGCAGCTGGATGATGTCAACTTTATACCTTAAATCTCGATTCTTAAGATGACATGTATTTCCTTTTGGCTTACAGAAAACATCCAATGAAGCAGAAAATGAGTTAAAAATGTGGAAGACACCTTTATTTATTTGTCCCGTACACATTAGAGCACAGTTCTGATCTTCACATATCCCAGACTGTTCAGAAACAGAGTCAGCTGTGATACAGCTCCCTGGGGCAGAGAGGGGTAAGATCCTTGCTCAGGGGTCCAACAAGTAGCAGTATGGCAGGGGTGGGGCTTGAACTCCTGACCTTCTGATCATCCACACAGAGCTTTAACTGTATGATCCTCCGCTGCCTTTAAACCAGGCTTTGACCCTTCCAGCAGGACGTGAGGGACTGTTACAACTCCACACAAAATGTTTTATATATATTAGGAGTGTGTGTATAAGGATGAGGAGATCTGAATTAGATTCTATGTGTGGCATTTTAGTAACAACAACAAAAATCAGACACACAAACAAACATAACTATTTAACCAGATAAAGGTCATCACTGTGGGATACTTTATTCCCCTGTGGTGTGATTGGTGTAAGTTGATGCATAGTGTACAAGCATTCTGGGATATAAGAAAGTCTTCAGTGCAGTAGAGAGCTAACATCAGCTAACATTAGCATTAAATATTACTAACAGTATCTAACTGCATTCACTGTAGTTAACAGACTCTCAGCCAGTGGTGACTTTTGGGCTGCTGAGTGGAAGGTTATGAGATTGAATCCCACTGCTGATAAACTGCCACATGGCAAAGTGGGTCATTGAGCAAGGCTGTTATCTGCTTGACGCTTGGAAATGTCTGCTAGATGAATAAAATTACTAAACAGTAAAATTACTAAACAGTAAAAGTTTGAATAAACTTTTAAGTGTGACTAAGGACTGACGGTCAGTTAGCTGGCCTGTTATTCAGGTTTGTGTTTTACATATTTCAATATTTTCAAGCTAAAATGTGTAGGAACAGATCCAGATTTTAAATATCTCTTGTTTTAGATCTTAGGAAATATATACAGAAAATTAAAATATAAATAAAAGCATACGTAATTATCATGGAGATGTAACAGGCTGAAAATGTCTTTTTTACTGCTGAGTTTATTACCATTATTTTGTTATTTAATGAGATAAATGAGATTGTGCTGTAAATTCTGTGCTGTAAATTCAGTGCTTTAGAGTTCTGCTAGCTGAAGGGGTCAAAACACTGATGTCCCTCCTCTCAAAACAGCTCTGCATTAAGATAGTTAACTTAATAATAATAAAAACAGTGCTGATCCGATCCCCAGGATCATTATTGGGTTGAATCCAACAAAAACCATTGACTGGGAATCGGATAATCTCGGATCCTGTAACAAATGGAAAGGGTTGGAGTTGGATTTAGAAACGGGAAACGTTTACATATAAAGTGACTTGCTTTTCATTTGATTTTATATGCAGGATTGATTTTATTATATTTATACTTTGTTCTATTAAATATAAATGATTTTTTTTAATGAAAGTATGAAGACTTTTCTAAATTAACTATGAAGTTCTTCAGTTAAAAGTATTTTAAAGTTATTGATAGTAGTATTGTCATTACCTTACCTTCATTTAAAAATGTGAAATAAATTAGATAATAAAAAAAAAACATGACTTAGGGTGAACTGTTAATTTTTTATATATTCCTTCCACTAGTGTGTCTACCACTGTTCTAACGAAGGCCTGATTTTTTGACAGTAAGTACCTCAAAAATAACTTGTCCCTCTAAACAGCCAGCACTATGGGACATGCTGATTTCTGAAGGCCTTGGTGAGAGAGACTGAAACTGACCAGCTCACTGGGATCTTCAGGAGGAAACTCGATGAGTGAAGCGATGAGTCATGTGCAATGAACTGCTTTTGTTCTTATCACATAGCGTCATCGTATCTCGATTTCCAGATACTGTACATATATATATATATATATATATATATATATATATATATATATATATATATATATATATATATATATATAGTGGCTGATACATTTTATTTATGTTGTCATCTATTACTCAACTGTTTCCTAGCACAGAGGCTGACGGTTTTTGTCTAAACACATAAAAACAGAGCAGTGTAGTACGATTCCTCTCCAAATCCACTATATTACAAGCTATATTAAACACATTCATGCTATTTGCTCATTAAGCAACACTCTCTTCTTAGCAGTCGGCTATGTCGTCACATTATTCAGCTACACTATCTCAATACATAAACTCGCCTCTGTTTTCCTTTTTGATAGTCATTTATGAATCAGTAAAAATGTGCTCTCGAAAAATGACAAACCCAAGGACACCACACGAGGCGGGGTTTATGGCTTCGAAGGTGTGTGGGATGAGTTTGAAAGTGTGGGTGGTGAGTGAACAGAAAAATGAAATGGAAGAAGAGAAGGAAGAAGAGGAAAGAGAGGAAAGACATGGCTCCTGCCTTTTCTGCACCCATCTGTTCTGATGGTGCAGGTGGAGCTCTATTCACCCATCTCTGCATGTGTGTGGAGTAGGAGGGGGGAGCAGGAAGAAAAGGGAGGGCAGAGAGAAGGAGTGTAGAGATGAAGGGGTGGGAGGTGGAGGGGGGCTCCTGGTGATCTCTCCTGAAGGGGATAATAGGAGAGCGACGCATTGCAATGGCTGCCGTGTAGTGCCCTCCCTACCCAATTAGCCAATCAGCGGTCGCCTCTGACTGGCAGAAGGACACATAAAAGAAGAACATTGCAGCAGAGGCACAGAAGGAGACTGTGAGGAGCTGGGAAATACACATACACACTAGCACACACACGACAACAGAACCAGAACACCCTCCTCTGGACACACCCTACTGGGGATCACTGCTTCTCTTTTTTTTTTTTTTTTTATTTCCGAACCATCGCCCACGCCGCACAGGGAGAAATCTCTCTCTCATCCTCATCATCATCCTGAAGAAAATCCCTTTCTCCTCATTTTCACTCTGCTTGAGGACACCTACAATCACACGGGCTGAGAATCCCTGAAGACAAGGTTCTTTTTTCCTTTTTCTTTTTTTTCTTTTCATTTTGGAAATCGACGCAATTATTCAAGCCATACATTAACAACACCAGAGTAAACCCTCCAGAAAGCCTGAAGAAGACCTGCACATCGAAGGAGCTAGATCACTATCATCTTTGTACAAGAATGGTTACTGTACGTATATATATATTCATTTTTTGTCATCTTTTAGACTAGCCATTTTAACAATACTAAAATTAATTTTAGGAGCTCAGTGCTCAAATCAAGCCTTCTAAATGGAGAATATTCTCAGGCTTATTGTTTCCAATTGGTATCAGACTTGGATTTATTTTATTTGTAGGCAGCGTTGGTTATTAATACAATCTCGAGGAAAAGACGGCATCTGCTCACTGACATTCCCTTAAAGCGGATTGTGTAAACAAGATTAACGAGCAGTGGTGGGTTTTAGAAACGTGATCCATGGATGCGCAACACTCCAGCTCGCTCTCTAGACGTTTTTTCTACGGAGCACCACGTCCTCGTATTTATCTATTTTTTCCTACCGATTATTGCTAGTTCATTATCACTTAAAATTCCTTCGTGTCTGCGCCTTTATCCCCGCTAATGACATGTGATCCCATAGAAGACACGGCTCAGTGGCCATTCCGCAGGAGCAGTGAGAGATGTGCTGAAAAGGCAGAAGGGCGTTGGGAGGCTGCGAGGCCGCGCACTACACTGCGTTTCTCTCAGCAAGACGAGGAGACATTTCTGAGACAAAACCGAAATTGTGTGTTCGTTGACCAGTTGAGTCCGACAAGACGTCGAGAGGGAGGGAGAGAGGGGGGGGGGAGCTGGCGGAAAGAAAAGGGTCGAGTCACATTTAGAGGAAAGGAGAGGGTTTTACGCATCCGTCGCTTCGGTGTGAATCGTTCAGTAATTCCTAAAAGGCTATTCGTTGAGATGCGAGAGCAATATCCAGGAGCACGAGACGAGAAGCGACGGCTGCAGAATTCTAAAGCATTAAGGGTTTTGTTGCCATTGTGGCTGATCTGAATGAGAAATGTGTGCAATACGGACAGGCCCTGAGTGCGAGCATTTTGGGCGTGGCTTCTTCTCTCGAAGACGACGGCACGCGCTGGCAGCACCGCACAAATCTCAGTCCTGACTGAGCAGATATATGATCTGATTTCATACGTGATGCATGCTCAGGGTGATCTTATTCAGTATCCCAGCTTCACCCGCTGCAGTGCCAAAACTTTACTGTATTTAACGGAGAAAAGGCCACTGGTGCTGTGCGTTTCTTTTTTTGTAAAATAAAATAAATTTGCCATTTTGACACAATGATTTTAGTTCTGGCTTTGCCAATGAAAAATTATGAACATTTCTCTGGTATTCTCGTTTATGTCTGATTGAAAGATAATTACACATGGCCTGGTTCTGTGCTTATGGACGTATCTATGTTAAGAGGGTGGGCCTCGGCCACCCTAGTGATGGTACAGGTTAGTAGCTCGAGCCTGCACTGCAGAAGAGGGTCAATATTCTGTTATTAAGAGCTAACATCAAACAAAGAACCCTCGTGTGTTTATGGAAATGCATTCGCTCTTCACACCTGGTTTCCATTTTCAGGCGTCGAAATCCGTCATTGAGTGGTTTAGCCTGTCAGGAGGAATGATAATAAAGGTGATTGTGGCGAAATCAGAGCTGTCCAGTCCTCAGTAAGCTCTCTGTACCGCAGTGCCAAGCAAATAAAAAGCGTCGAGTCAGATAACCTTCTCTT